>NC_136968.1:9579317-9636817 GCF_032717465.1 Coenobita brevimanus | reverse complement strand
CACATCTAACGAGTCTTTTTACTTCAGAATGTAAACTCCAGTACTTTGCTCTAAGTATTTCAACTACCTAGCCATCAACATGTTGTTCTTCACTTCTTAACTTCGCCTCTTTCCTTTTCTGAATTGCATTCCATGTTTCATCTGACATCCACTTTTTCCTTCTCGCTTTTCCCCTTTTCTTAATAGTAACCCTAGCACTCTCATGCAAAACCTTTTTTACCTCTCTCCATATTTGATTAATATTATTGTCTTCAGATTCCATTAAAGTCTGCAGGACTAGAAACCTTTTCCTACATTCCCACCGAAACGTTTCCTTCGTGTTCTCATCACTTTTCAGCTCATCAAAATCATAATTATTACCTCCTGTACAATTACCATTAACGTTTCTCTTAAGTTTTATTTTAATATTTGACACAACAAGTTGATGATCACTACCTATATCTGCCCCCCTTCTTACCCAAACATCTTGTAGATAACTCCTACCGTATGCCTTCTGCTAAGTGCAGTGCGGTCAATCTGGTTACAATATTTACCACATGGTGAAATCCAAGTAATCTTATGTATTTTTCTATGCTCAAAGATAGTTCTACGAATTTATAATATCATTTGCCAAACAAAAGCTTCCAAATCGCACCCAATTTTCGTTTCTTATACCAACACCCTCCTTACCCATAGAGTCTTCAAAGCCATCCCTACTACTGCCAACAATCGCATTAAAATCTTCAATGCAAACTAACACATCATGTCTTGCCACTCTATTCACTACATCCTGCAGCTTCTCATAAAAGTCATCCTTCATTTCATCAGCAGCCTCATTTGCCGGAGCATACCCTACAACCACACTGATATTACCAAGGTCAGATTTTAAACTAGCATAAAGCAAGCACTCATTAATTGGTTCAAACTCACATACTACCTTTCAAGCATCTCTACTTAGCAGTAAGCGTACTCCTTGGTAATAATTTCCATCACTCCTACCAGAAACCAACATAATAATACCATCTTCCAAATTCATTTTAACAACTCCAAGCAACCTTGTTTCTGTAAGAGCACAAATATCCATCTTGTATTCCTTGAGCACTGAAATAAGTTCTTCCATTTTACCCGCCTGACTGAGAGTTCGAACATTCCACTTTCCTTTCTTATTATTAAGGTTCTTTTTGGATGTAAAAACTTATTTCTACACCGTGGGATTCTTAGCACCCCCTGCCCACTTAAAGGCTGCACGGAACTGAGAGTCATTTCTTCGTAGCCAGAGTTCATCAAAATTTCTTAGGCACAAAAATATTTTACTCGGAGCCAATGCCAGTGGCTCGCAGGATCCAGACAGTGGAGAGAGGAAATTAACTAAATGAAAGTAAAATGCAGAGGGTTTGGACAGACAAACATAGGCATATACTCACATACACACACATACACAAACATACAAAACACCATAGCTATTTTTGCAAGATAGCAACTTTTCCCTGGAGATGTAATGTGGGGCAGCGATGGGGGGGGAAAGCCTCGTACATGGTAATACACGAGATTAGTAACGCTCATGGCGAAGGGGTTAACCAGGGAACACTCATTCTAACGGGTTTGTCAGCCCAACAACAAGCATATTTCCTGATTAATAATCTGCCCAATAAGAGTTTAACCCGGCCCGTGCCAGCAATGTACATGTACATCGGCCCCTATATGCACGGACAGTGCCAGCGATGTTCATGTACGTCAGCGATTTGATATATTTGCCAAAATTTGAACATTCATACTAGGTGCAAAATAATCGGCTGGGATATTCCCCCGCACCTCTCTAGACCTCAACTGCCATGTATGAGTCATATATACCCAACAAGAGTGTCCTTGGCTCAAATAGCATAGTTACCAGTGATGAAAATCCAGAGATTCTGTCTCCTCTTGCTCTGTGGCGGCAGCAGGCGGTGAAGTCTATGGGCATTACTCAGAATTTTTCCGCTGTCTGCTCAGGGAGAATCGACCTCAAAATCGACCTACATGGCTTCTGTGAGTAGTACTTTTATGATTGTTCTCTATGTTTTCTCATAATTCCTAACCTATCTAGCAAAACAAAAAGCCGATAATTTGCCGGCACCACGCCTCCGTGAGGGTCCAAAGTCTGCCGGGACGCGGTGGTTTAATGGCGACTTTGAACGTAGGGAGCTTTGGGTGGCAGCCGAATTTCTCAGCCAGAGTTTGCTGGTAGTATATGTGTTCACTGTCAGGATGAGGTAAATAATACAAAATGTTTTGTCATACTGACTACTGATGCTCCACCTTCATTGATTTCATGGATACAGTTGGCGGGTGTAATTCTGGCAATGCATTACCGCCTCGTCTCCTCTGCCCTCATCACCTACATATTGTTATTAATTGATATTATACCACACTACATGTAGGTACATTTACACTATAACTATCGCACCTACACCTTGTATCACATGCACCACTCTACACAACAATTAGTTGTTAAAGGAAATGTAACAAACTTTTGCTCAGTTTGACCTGAGAACAAGGTCCTTCATCTTTCTCAGGGATTTTTTTCCCTCAAGCTTCCTTTTATTAATGTAAATATAAGTTTTTTAAGCTCACTTACGACTGTGAGTTTACCCTCTAGCACAGTGGTTTTCAACCTTTTTTCTCTCACGGCACACCAAGCCAGGCGTAAAATGGGCGAGGCACACCATCAGTATTTCAAAGTAGAACTAATGATCTTCATACGTCAAGCATGTTAATTACTGTTAATTATTTATAATTTTTTATGGATTATCAAGGTTTTCACAATATTGCTTTCTTCTGCATATTTATTACTCCACAATTACAGTGAAATATGATGTCCTTGACAAAGTTACCAGCTATCAAACACAATAAAAATTATTAAGATTTAAAACACAAGATAGTGATTTTATTCACGCACAAGCATGTGTAAAAATAAATGGCCTTTTCATGGAAACAAATACCATTGGGAAATGAAACATGATGTCCTTGATAAAGTTACTAGCCATTAGAAATAATATGAAGATTTGAAACTAAAGATACTAATTTTATTCGAGCACAATAACCATTAAAAATAAAAGGACAATTCAAACAGAAATATCAGTGGAAAATGAAACATGATGTCCTTGATAAAGTTAGTAGCCATTAGAAATGTACATGAAAATTTAAAACTGAGGATATTGATTTCATTTAAGTAAAAACATGACTAAAAATAAAAGCCTTCTCCATACATACAGATATCATTCGGAAATTTGACCTTGGTGTTGTTTCATAATGTGCCTCATCCGATGTCGAATGGTGGAGAGGCATACCCTCAAGTCCTCATCCAGTGTCTGAAGCCGCGCCTTGTTCTTGTTTTTTACTCTGTTCATTGCAGAGAAGCCAGTCTCACACAGATAGGAAGTTGAGAAAGGAAGAAGAGCTCCAACTGCATTCTTAGTAATGGTAGGGTATTCGTCTCGAAGGGACAACCAGAAAGTAGTCATGTTTGTGGATTCATGCTTTAGTTTTAGTGCTCTGTCATACCTGATTTCTGTCAGCTCATCCTCTTCGGTAACTGTTAGCTCTGCTGACTTTCACGCTACAAACGGACTTCTTACCCAGTCCAAACACGATATCTCAAGTGATGGAAAATACTTTTCAATGTTCTTACTCAGTAGCGACAAGCTTTGTAGAATCAACGTAAGAAGATTTTTGTCCCGTCTGCAGTCTTTTGTTAATTCAAACACTTCAACTTTGTTCTCTTTTTTTTATTCTGGATCCCCACAACGTTAGTTTTTCCTTAAATGCATAAATTTTATCTGTACAAGTAAGAATGTTTTCGTTTTTTCCCTGCATACTCTTATTGAGAGTGTTCAGTGCTTGAAAAATGTCAGCTAGGAATGCCACTTTATTTCACCAGGTTTCATCACTAAGTAGGTCAGGCAGTTGAGACCCTTCTGAAGTTAAAAATATAAGAAGATCCTCTTAGTTCATAAAACCTTGAAAGAACTCGCCCTCGAGATAGCCACCTCACTTCTGTGTGCAGTAGCAGTTGTGTGTGAGCACATTCCATGGCAGAACAAAGACGAAAAAAGCCTTGATTTTAATGGTCTACTTTTGATATAGTTAACTATTCTGATTGTCTCATCTAATACTTGCTGCAACTCAGGAACTAATGCTTTTGAAATAATGGTCTCTCTATGCAGGAAACAATGTGTAAAAACAATGCCAGGGTTTTTCTGTTTTGCAAGTGCAATGAATCCTTTTATTCTCCCTGACATGGAAGGGGCACCATCTGTGCAGATACTCATGCATGATTTCCATGACAAATCATTTGAGCTGAAATAGCTGTCAACCACCTCAAAAATATCTTGACCTCGTGTTGTTTCTGAAAGTGGTTTGCAAAATAAAAATTGTTCAATTATGTCTTCATTACAAACAAACCTGATAAATGGTAAAGTTGAGTTTTTCCAGTGATGTCAGTTGACTCATCCAACTGGATGGCAAAAATTTTCACTTCTTTGATACGAGCTATGATTTGTGACTCAACGTCTTGAGACATATCAGAAATACGACGACTGATGGTGTTATCTGACATTGGGATTTTCAAAATCTCTTTTTCACATTTTTCACCAAACATGATGTTCACAATTTTGCTACATGCTGGTAATTTTACTGACTCTGCAATTGTATGTGCTTTCATTTTTTTGGCAACTATTTCTGCAACAGCATAACTAGCTTCTTGAGCTTTGGCAGATACAGTCGTGATACTGGTGATTTGTTGAGACTGGCGTGTTTGGTCAGTGATAAGCCTTTTAAAATATTCAGTTGATTTCTCACATAAATGAGAGTGCTTTGTCTGAAGATGTCTTTTAAGTTTACTTGGAACCATCGCTTGATTCGCTAGTCTTTCGCCACAAACAACACAGACAGGACGTGGTTCCTCTTCTCCAGATAAAGTGAATCCGAAGGACAAGTAGTCTTCTTTATACAGTCGCACAACTGATTTGGAAGTAATACTGTCTGTCCTAATTGTCTTGCTTCCAGAACTAGTTCCGGTCACACTAGCTTCACTGCCCTCATCTTCTAACGTTCGTTTCATAATTACATCTCCTGATCTTTACTTTTAAGACGTATACAAGAAAGAGGGGCGCCGGGCAGCGCGTCCAAGTGCCGCTGTGGTGAAGGCCCGTTTGGCTGAGAAAATCCGTTAGCCCGGAGGCCCTGCGGAATAACGGTTACCAGTTCGTACATACAGTGTGATATGCCCCCCAGAAATAGGGTATAATATAAATTCACAATTAATTAAATTCATTGTCATTAAGCCGTGACAAATGATAGTCGTACTCATAGATGTCACATTTGCCATGTGCACGTTGTTTGAGGGAGGATCAATCTTCCTTCCCCAATTCCCACGGCACACCTGCAGTTGCTTCGCGGCACACTGGCGTGCCACGGCACACTGGTTGAAAATCACTGCTCTAGCAGGATAGTACACACACCACAGTGTGAATTGTATGTGCCAGAGTTAGGATGTACATTATTACCTATTGTTAAATTTTCCAGAGAAAAAATTCATGTCAATGAAGCATAATGTCACGAATTCACGACATTATATTAGTACGAAAACTCGCGAACGTTAATGAAAACCCCTTGAAATTCGCTCAGTAAACCATCCCTCGACATCGCTCCAGTTGGAGATAGATTTTGAAAACATTTATCATTGTATCATGAGTGATTGTTCTTGTAGTAGCAGTAGTAGTAGTTGTTCCCTAGGCAGTCTGGCCGAACAGCCCCAAGTCCCTTAGGAAGGCCATGGCTAAGACCGGGCTTTCCCACAGCGCTCTCAAAGAGTGTATGTTGTGTTGTTGGCATAGGTGCTTGTGTGCAATGCAGTCTTCCATAATGTGCTTAATAGTATGGGATGCTGTGTTGCATCCTGGGCAGGCATCAGCGACGGAGTCATCCAGCCTCTTCTGATACCTTAAGAGGGCTGGATGGTACCCACATCTCAGCCTGGCAAGGTGGACCCTGTCCTCATGAGGAAGATAGGATTCAGAAGGGTGGATGTCAGGAGGCCGTGCATGCAACTGTGTGTTGTCTTTAAGTGACTGAATGGAGCAGCGAATGATCTGAGTGTGGATATGCTTCTGGAAGCTGGTCTGAGGTGGGCGAGGGGGGAGAGATTACAGTATTTGTGTATAGTATCGTGTGCTGGGTGTTGTTTTGATGTTCCTTTGTGTAGGTGGATGTGCTGCCATGTACTGTTGTGGATGTTGTGGGTTTGTGGAGGCTGCAGCAAGAAACTGGGAGCCTCTCATGTCTAGGTGATCCTTGACTTTGAGGACTTTGGTTTCTTGATGTAGGTGGTCTGTGGGTGTAGTAGCTGTGCAGCCTGTGATTATTTTTAGGGCCTTGTTCTGTATGGTCTGTAGAGTGTTGTAGTGTGTTTTGGTCAGGTTAGAAGCCCCGGCAGGGCTTGCATAATTCATCAATGAACGTATGTATTGATGTATACTGTGGTGGTGGTTTCTTTGTGGTGTCCGAATGTTGTATGGGCAAGTGACCTCAAAGCATTGAGTCTTGGTGTTATTTTATTTTTTATGTTTGTGATGTGTTGTTTAAGTGACATTGATGTATTGTATGTTACACCAAGGATTTTGGGTGTGTGTATGTGTGGCAGGAGAGTGTTGTTTATGGTGAGGTGTGGGATGTTACTGTGTTCTGCTGTCCAGTTTGTGAGAAGAGTCACTGTAGATTTGGCTGGGGCTATTTTGAGCCTGTTTGTGGTGAACCATTCGTGTAGTGTGTTGAGGTAAAGTTGAATGATGTGTGCAGCTGTGTTTGCGTTTTGGTGTGTACATGTAAGTGTTATATCATCTGCATAGGAAGCTATGTGTATCTGTGGTGTGTGGGGTGTGGGTATGTCGTGCATGCATAGGTTAAAGAGTGTAGGGAACAAAACAGATCCTTGAGGGACGCCGTTTGTGAATTTTCTGATGTTAGAAGACTGACTGGCAAATGTTACGTGTGCACATTTGCCTGCTAAGTAGTTTGCCAGCCATCTTTTTGTGTTATTGTGCATGTTTGTGTTGAGTATTTTGTTTGTGAGGTTGTGGCGGGGGATGGCATCAAAAGCTTTGCTAATGTCTAGTGTGATTAGGAGTGTTCTGTGTGGTGGCCTAGCTGAATTCATGCCATCGAAAACTCTCTGTGTAAGGTCTGTAAGAAGGGTGTTTATGGAGTGTAGTGGCCTAAAACCATGTTGTGACTGGGCTAGGGGAATGTGAGGTGTGACTAGTTGTAGTAACAGTCGTTCAGTGACTATAGATGGGGTGCAGAGAAGTGTGATGGGACAGTGTGAGGAGGGTAACGTGGGGTCTTTGTTGAGTTTAGGGATAGTGATGATATTGCCATGCTTCCAGATGTTGGGTATTATGTTGTGTGAGTAGCTGTAGTTTGATATGTTGGTGAGTGCTTGTATGCCTTGTGGTCCTAGGTGTTTAAGGTGAATGTTGCTTATGTTGTCTGTTCCACAGGCAAATGAGTGCTTGAGATTGTTATTGATGTGCTTCGTACGGTTGTAAGTGAAAGGGGCGTAGTCTGGGGCTGTGGGGAACTGTCTCTTACGTCGGATGATACGTCGGTCTTCGGGATTGGGGTTTAGATGGCTGACTTGTGAAAAGTGATTGATGAGAGTGTTTGCTTGTTGTTTGTTTGAGGGTATGGTGTCTGTTGTTGTGATGGCAGCGTGTGATTGTGTGGTGTTGCTGTTGGAAAGTGTGATGCTGTTTAGTGTATTGTAGAGTTTGCTGATGTTTGT
Organism: Coenobita brevimanus; assembly: GCF_032717465.1. Lineage (NCBI taxonomy): Eukaryota > Metazoa > Arthropoda > Malacostraca > Decapoda > Coenobitidae > Coenobita > Coenobita brevimanus. The sequence continues at coordinate 9,629,019 of NC_136968.1, read as the reverse complement.
TTTGTGGTCAAGTGTTTGGAGGTAATTTTTCCACTTTAGTGTTTGCTGTTCTGATGTTTTATTGTTTATCTCAATGTTGAGTTCTTGTATTTATTGTATGGTGTCTTATGAATGGGTTGTTGGGGACTGTTGCAGTGTGTCCCGTTATCTGATGAGGCCTTGAATTTCTGGTGTGAAGTTGGGGTTGTGTCTCTTTCTGTTGCCTCTAGGGATGTGTCTTTTGTCTGTGTTTTGTATAATTGTATTGAAAGTGTGCACAACAGTGTTGTTGTTTGTGATGGGTGTACTGTTTAGTGTTTTGAGATGTTGTTCTGTTTCAGTTACAAAGGCCTCCCAGTTGGCTCTCTTATAATTAGTGTATGTGTGTTTGTGGCCAGCTGGGGTGATTCTGGTTTTGGTAGTGATGATGACTGGGAGGTGATCAGAACCTAGGGTTTTGACCACTCTCCATGATGCAGTGGGGGCGAGGTTTGGGGAACAGAAGGTGATGTCTGGATATGATGGGAGGAAGAGGGCTTGGTGTGGGATATGGGTATGTTGGTTTAGACTGTTTAGTATGAAAAGATGATCTGTCTGGGATTGTAGTACCAGCCCTCTGTCTGTGTCAGGGTTGTTGACATGCCAGGCCGACGACTTGGCATTGAAATCACCACCCAGGATGATGTTGGATATGTTAGTGATGTGGTGTATCTGCGGAGAGTAATTGTGTGGTACTGTGGTGGACGACTGGGGGGGGGAATGTATGTGTTAGCGATTGTTATGTGTGATTTGTTACCAGTGCATATTTTAATTGATTGTATTTCTGTTGTGGTGTCATGTGGGGGGAGAAGTGACTTTGTGTGTGCATTGGTATCTGCAGAGTTGATGGATTTGTGTATCAGGGTGATGAGTCCACCGCCACTGCCGTCGGCCCGGTCTTGTCGAATGGTGGTGAAGTTATGAAATGTCAGTGTTTTCTGTGCTCTGTGTAGTTTTGTTTCTTGTAAGATGGCAATATGTATGTTCTGTTGTTTGATGAATTGTGTGAGTTCATGTTTTTTAGTGTTTATGCCCTCTATGTTTAACTGAAGGATGTTTATTGTGTGTGTGCGATGTGTGTTGGCTGCTGCAGCACGGGGGAGAGGTGGTGTGGGTGGATGGCAAGGGGTAGGGGGAGGTTGTGATGGAGGTAAGGGTTCAGGTGGATTAGGATGGGTTGGAATGGGAGGAGTTGGGGGACTGGATGGTGTGGGAAGGGACGGTGGGTTTGGCTGTGGAGGTGTGAAGGAAGTAGGAGTAGGATTGGAAGGGGGGTTGATGGGTGGGGGAAAGCAGCATAAGAAGCAGGTCCAGGTGTTTTTGTAATGTTTTCTGGATGCAAGTGTTGTGCAGGTGTAATGGGTCCAGTTCTTGCAGGAATTGCACTGAACTGAACCCTTTGTCTGTCGGCTCGACATGATAGGTTTTGAGCATGTTGGACACATGTATTTGTTGGTGGGACCTGGATTGCTCTCAATGTCCCTGGCTAGAAGAAGTCGTCGAGATATGACAGCCGGGCAGTCATTTCTCGGTGTAGAAAAAACGGTGTTGTTGTGTGTGTTGTGTTGGGAGATATGGTACTTGCCTGGGCGACTGAAGCCACTCCCAGGTACTCGAGTCCTGTAAGGGGCCGGGGGGGGTTTGTGGTGGTTTGGCCCCCATGCTGTCCTCCTCTTCTCTTCGACAGCCTCTGGGGGGTAGACCCACGATGAAGATGCCACCACTCCAGATCTGATTGTTCTTGTAATGAGAGGTGTTTTAGGGTCGGCTTCCCATCCCTCTAACGCCTAGTGAGTAGCTGGGTTCTCATTCTAGATTGGAGCTTAGACAAATAAGAAGAGGCAGGACGCAAAAACTCAGGGCAACAACCTTAAACATGTATTACTAAATTCTACAGTGGAATGGGTAGATGTCACGAATACAGATCTACTGGACAGTTATAATTCTTAGGCCTAGATATGGGTTATTAGTATTACGCAGGATACTACTCGGGTCAAGGTTAGGTAAGGTGAAGAGCACTTAGGGCAGAGGGGTTATATACTATTACCGCAGGATGTCCAAGTTTTACATATTGGTGGAGTGGGTGGGACTATTTCACTGTTGGTAATTACTGCTTTAATACTGGGGTCTGTGTATGATCTTAGTATGATGCAGCATTAGTAGTTGGTAGCATATTCACTGTAATAAACCCATATTTCACTGCCTTGACATATTCACGGTTTCATTGTTACTTTTACTCACACAACCACTCTTTTATATTGTCACTGATGCTTTTCTCACGGACTTCCTTTATACTGTTAACTCACTGCTCTGCCTTCACTTCACTAGGTCACGGACACTGCGCTTTCTCTGTCACTCTTTTCGGGTTTGGATATCGTGGCTGTCAGGTACAAGGGCGGCAGAGGTGACTCAGCCTCACTACTCACGGGGCTGGCTTCCGCCGGGGGCCTCTGTGTTCAGGGGCCACAGGACCATGCGTAGGGGCGTCCTCTCTCGTTCGGGGCTGCTGGTGGCGAAGGGTCTCGCACTTTCGGGGCTTGGGAAGGGAGTCTGGCCCTCGGGGCTGAGGCCGAATAGCTGCCTGAACTTCTCACTCAGGCGCCTGACTGAGGATGAAGATCTCTGGCGTCTGGGAGTAGGGAGGTCCTGCCCAGGGGTCCTGGGGGTGGTCTGGAGGTCCCGAGGGCTGCGGTCCCCGGTGTTCAGAGACGCTGTCAGGAGGGGGCTGCTGCATCGGCCTATATTGGGATCTGTCAGATGAGTCATCTCCGGATCCAGCTGCGGGGAGAAGAGCCCTGTGGAAGTCACGGGGCTTCTCCAGTACTCCTCCAGGCTGGGGGCTCCCTCTGGGTCATAGGTTGGTGAACAGGAGTCAGCACCTGATGGAGGAGTGGCTACCGCCTGTCTCCTGCCATAGGGCCCGGCTACTGGCCATGGCCTCCTGGGGACGCGGCTGCAGGCTGTCATTAAGGCCCGGCTACTGGCCGTGGCCTGGGAGAGGAAGCAGCTACAGGCCGACTCAGGGGCACCTTCGGAGTGGCTGCAGGCTGTCTCCTGATGAAGGCAGGAATGGCTACAGGCCATCTCCTGATTTCCTCTGGAGCAGCTACTGGCCATCTCTCGAGGGGCACCGTCAGAGCGGCTACAGGATGTCTCCTGATGAAGGCAGGAGCGGCTACAGGCCGTCTCCTGTTTGCCTCTGGAGCGGCTGCAGGCCGTGTCCTGTAAGAGGGTCGAGCGACTACAGGCTGTCTCGTTAGGGACACGTTCAGAGCAGCTGAAGGCCATCTCCTGACGAAGGTGGGAGTGGCTACAGGCCGTCTCCTGTAGGAAGGTTGAGTGGCTACTGGCCGTCTTAGGGGTGCTGACTGGAGCTGGAGTAACTGCTCCACCCTGTGGTTGGTTGTGGTCGGCTCGCCCGGAAGGTAGTCTTGTATTCCTGCTATGGTGGTGGCAGGCAAGCTCCAGGTCATGGGAGCGCGCGGCCCAGGCGGACTTATGTCGTTGTCGCCCAGAGTCCCAGCGCTCTGTAAGTGCTCCTTGGTGGGCTCCTTCTGGGGGTGTTAGGTTGCCCTCCGTGGCACAATACTGCATTTTACCACCATCTGCTGGGAAAAAGTCACGTCCCTGTGGCTGGAGGTGGTAAACTTTGGTGCCATAGGTGTGGTAGACTGACTGTAGGTGTTGGAGGAGGACATGCCAGGCTGTGGTAGCAGAGTTTTCGTCTAGCTGCTCGTCAAAGGTGATTAAGTGGGTGGATGGGTCGGTAGAGGAGTGGAGTAGTCGTAGGACGTGGTGAGGACCTCGGACTCGTTGTTTTGGTCCGAAAGGCAGCGCCCATACGGCTAGGCAAATCCTCATGGCGCTAGGTGTTGTCGTCTGCGCTGAATGCTGGAGATGGATGGTGAGTGTGGGGTTTTAAACCAGGGTTATGTGGTGCGTCATCTCCGGGGAGTGTAGGTGGCTGGGATTTGGGCCTGGTGTATCATGAGTGTGAGATGATTTATGGCATGGGTTGGGGTGTGATTTTGCGGCGAGGTGGGTCGGGTGGGAGAGTGGATGTAACGAGCGGATGAGTGGGAGAGGCGGCCAGAGCATGTGATGGTTTTTTTAAGGGTGGGTGTGGGTGGCGATGTGGCTGTGTGGTGTTGGCGTGTGTGTGTGAGGTGCACGGGGCATGCAAGAGCGGCTGTGGAGTGGTAGGAGTGTGGGCGGCATGGTGCATGGAGTGGGGTGTAGGCTTAGTGAGTGGTGGTGTAGTGGGAGTGTGGGCGGCGCAGGTGGAGTCAGGGGTGGGGGACAGGGTAGGTGGTGTCGAGGGGGCGTGTGTGGAAAGCAGGCAGGGAGATTCGGTGGCGGTGGTGGGTGATGGCTGGGGAGGGGGTGTGGGGACGTGTGCGGAACATGCGGTGCTGGGCGTAGGAGATGAGGTGGTGGGTGGTGAGGAGGTGGGGGAGCGGCGAGGAGTTGGTGACGTTGGTGAGTTGTCATATGAGGTGTAAGGAGGCATGGCAGGAGGTGAGGTGGAGGCGGCGGGGAGGGAGACGGAGAGAGAGATGGCGAGGGGGAGTTGTAGCAATCATAGGAGGTAGAGGGAAGTGGCGTGGGGGTAGTGGGTGGGGTGGGGTGTGGGGCCGGGGCAGGGGAGGCAGGATTGTGAAAAAGGCTTACATGACGGCTTCTGAGAGTGCGGGAAGTGCCGTGGTATTCAACTATCACCTGATAGGGGTTAAGGATGTAGATGATGGTATGGGGCCCTGTGAAGTGTGGCGCGAGCTTGTGGGGGATGGGGAGCTGCACTATCATAACAGTGTTGCCTGGCTTGTAGAGGTTGGAGGCGGTGTCGGGGCAGAGGTCCAGGTTGTTTTGGAGGTGGGTTAGCAGATGTTTGAGTTGGTGTATCGGGTCCGATGTCGGGGTCGAAGTGGAGGGTTGCAAATGCTGCTGAAGGAGCAGGAGGAGGGGTGTTTCTCCAAACACTCGTTCGTATGTCGAAATTCAGTCCTCTTGGGGGCAGGAGTTGATGCCCCATAGCACGATTTTTACATGGGTGGGCCAGTCATCATCTTTGCTGGCTTCTATCTGGGTGCAGAGTTGATTCATCAGCATATGATGGCTTTACTTGAATATCGCATTTCCTTGGGGCCAGTAAGGGGACAAGTGTGAGATGTTATAGCCAAATATGTGGGCCAGCTCCTCCCAGATCTTACTGGTGAACTCTGGTGTATTATCTGAGTGGATTGCTTGTGGGATACCGAAGTAAGGGAAAACGTGTCGAATCAGGGCATCAGCCACTGCGACAGGGTGATGTTCCTTCACTGGGCAGGCTATGACGAATTTTAAGTACGTATCAACGAATGTGATCACATACCTATAACCTGATTTTTGGGGTAAGGGTCCCATTGTGTTGATCGCCAAGGTTTGTGGGCAGTAATACGACCTGATGGACCGGCAGCATAGGTGATGTCTTTACTGAGGGCGTACGCTCAGCAAGATTGGATAATCTCCTTGGCGAGGCTGGAGGGATTGGGCGCCCAGTAGGTGTCGTTAACCCTTTAACCCCGGGCATTGTTTTACCCCGACTGTCCTCTCCCGCGGGGGTTTCGACCAAAATGTAAACAAACTTTAAACCTTTATAACTCTGCACAGAATAAATCTAGAGCGAAAAATAAGGTACCAATAGAAAGTACTAACCTTCGGCTTTGCAATGATGTAGGTTTCATGATTTCGTTGACTATCACTGGATGGGCAGTGCCATTAGAAGCGAGCGATCTAAAATCACTATTTTTCGCTCACACACCATTACCTTCGCTCATACACCATTACCAAATGCCAACCTCATTCTGATAATAATACTATAAACATATATGAACACTGCACATACGATAAACACCCACTCTGTGTTCACTGAGGCAGGTAAAAGGCACTGTAATTGCCCGCACTTCACTGCCATATCAGCGGTGTTGTAATCACTATTTTTCGCTCACACACCATTACCAAATGCCAACCTCATTCTGATAATAATACTATAAACATATATGAACACTGCACATACGATAAACACCCACTCTGTGTTCACTGAGGCAGGTAAAAGGCACTGTAATTGCCTGCACTTCACTTCCACATCAGCAGTGTTGTCACTCACACAGCTGGACAGATACTGATGCGTGTTTGGTCCGGGGTGGGGTTGGGGGCCCAGGGGGGGGAGGAGGGAGGTGGGGGTCGGCTGGAGTGAAAGAACTTAATAGCTAGTCTCCCTTGAAACAATTGGCGCACGGAAAAAACGCGGGGTATTCAAAATATTCACAAACATTCGAGAATGACACCCGCGGTTTGGTCCAGTTTTTGCAATGTCATTCTGGAATGACACCCGCGGTTAAAGGGTTAAAGACTTGCAGGAGTGTTTTCGTGCCCAGATGGATGCTGTTGTGAGTGTGCAGGTGTCGGAGGGCATCGAGGGCAGCGTCGGGGGCTAGGATGATATGCCCAGACGGGATAAGCAGGTGTTCGCCTGGTGATACAGTTTTTTGAAAAGGTGCTGGGGATTCCAGTGGGGTCGCTTCTTACAATGTCACTGCTGGAGGAGATTGGGTTCCGGCTGGGCAGTGTTTATGGGGAGCTGAGAGAGAGTGTCCGCGTTGGTGTGGAGTTTGCTGGGGCGGTATGAGATTTCATAGTTGAACTCCTCCAGGGTTTCACACCATCGGATGAGCAGGTCATTGTGGGTGTTTGACTGCTGCAGCCACTGCAGGAACTGGTGATCAGTGATGATAGTAACCTGAGTCCCTGATAGGTACGCCCGGAAGTGCTTGAATGCCCAGATGATGGCCAGGCACTCCCTCTTGGTGGCAGCATAATTTTTTTCTGCCTGATTGAGGGTATGGCTGGCACAGGCAATGATGTGCTCGGAGCCCTCTTGGACTTGTGCCAGCACAGTACCGATCACAATTAGGGAAACGTGTGTAGAGCTGGAATGGGAGGGTATAATCGGGAAAGGCCACGATGGGGGTGGAAACGAGCTTATCCTTAAGTCGTTGGAAGGTAGTTCGTCTCTCATCCGTCCAGATGAACGGTTCTCCCTTATGGATCAGGTCGTGGAGTGGCTTGGCAATGTGGGCGAACCAATTCACAAAATGGCGGTAATAGGACATCAGGCCGAGGAAGGCTTGAATTCCATGAACGTCTTGTGCTGGGGGTATGTCCACGATGGCACGGAGCTTGTCTGGGTCAGGAGATATGCCAGCCTGGGAGATGACATGCCCCAGGGATGAGACGGTTCTAACGGCCAGGATACACCTGGAGGGCTGGAGTTTAAGGCCTGCCTGTCAGATCCTTGTGAAAACCCAGCGGAGGCGCTGCAGGTGGTCGGCCCAGGTCTGGCTGAAAACTATGACATCATCCAAGTAGCGAGACAGATCTCTCATGTGAGGCTGCTGAGGATGGATTCCATTAGTCTGGAGAAGGTAGCGGGGACATTACAGAGGGCAAAGGGTAAAACATTGAATTCATAATGTTTTCCGTTGCTGGTCGAGAGAGCGGTTTTGCCTCTGTCCTCCGGATGCACTGGGACCTGCCAATACCCTGACTAAAGGTCAAGGGTGGAGAACCAGGAGGTGCCATATAGGGAATCCAGGGAGTTGTCTATGCGCGGGAGTGGAGTACCGTCCTTGGTGGTCACTTCATTAAGCAGGCAATAATCAACGCAGAACCACATCGTGCCATCCTTTTTCTTCACAAGGACGATGGGGGAGGACCTGGGGCTGGTGGAGGGGGAGACGACTCCGGCTCCGATCATCTCCTGTACCTGGCGGTCTTCCTCTTCCTGCTGTTTAGGGTTCTTCCACTGGGATGGCTGTCAGATTGGTGGGCCTGTTGTGTGAATCTTATGCGGCAGGTAGGTGGTGTGTCCAATATCAGTGGGTCCCACCACAAACAGATCCTGGAAATCCAGGAGGAGGCAGCGAAAGGTGTCTGATTGGTGAGCGGAGAGATGGTCGGGGATGGAGGGCAGAGAGGCGGAGGAGTGGGAGGGGGAGGGGACGCATGGTTCGGCTTCCTCCATCTCTTCGATTATGAGCCCTATAGGGAGGGTGAGGGGCGAGGGGGCAAGGTTGGCAATCCGAACTGCCGTATGATGAGGGGGAAGGAAGGTTGGGGGCAGAAGGCAGGCCGAGAGGGTTCCAGGAGGCAGGAGTGGGGAGAACAGGATGGAGGTACCTGAGGGCCGGTTGAGGGGCACCCAGGCTTCGTGGTGGGGGGTACTGGTGACAGCAGAGGAAATGATGGCGGGAAAAGAGGGGGGCGAGGGGAGAGGGGAGGGAGGGCAGGGAGGTGAGGAGAGGGGGGGCATAGAGTCCTCCGGTCAGGGTTGTGGCTTGCAGGTGCAGACGGCCTGAGTAAGAAGGGGGGGGGGTCGGGTGATTTTCGGAACTGGAGCTGTCTCTTGTGGCAATCAATGGTGGCTCCTAATTTCTGCAACAGGTCCAACCCCTGATATCCATCATAATTGTGGCAGGAAGAGTCGAATACGATGAACTTATGCTGGGTCGATGCCGGCTGATGAGTGTCGACACACAGGGCCCGTGTTTCCCCACGAATCGGCAAGGGGCCATCCCCCGCATCCGCAAGGTGAGCAAGCGTTGGGAATAGCAGGCAAAAGGTTGATCTGTGATGGGAGAAGTAGTGGCTATACAGGCAGGATCTGGCTGCTCCTGTATTGACCAGAAGTCAGGCTTTCACACCGTTCAGCTTCATCTTGTGGTAAACTGGGGGTGGTACTTGGGGGAAGTGACACCTGCCACTGTGGGAAGGTGTGGGGGCGGTCCTAAAAATCCAACTGTTGGGGGCCTCCTTCTTCTTCCTCCAGCTCCTGTTCCCCGGGTTCAGTCTCCTCCGCGGGTGCAGGTTTGTCCTCTGGTTCCTAATTCTCTAGAGAGGAAACTTTACATTGGCCTGAGGTGGTGGTTTTCCGTCTGGCAGCTTTCAAATGGTCCCTGATATCATGCAGTGGGCACCTGGAGCTGCAAGCAGAGAACTCCCAGGGATTCACCAGGATGAGGTTGGGGTTCTCCCTGTGACTGGGGTCGCTGGTGGGTGGGATGCACCCTAGGCAGACTGGGTGCTGGGGCGGGGCTGGGGCAGGGCATAGGCAGACGTGGCTTGACCAGGGTAGCCGGAATATTCAAGGGAAACTTTTTTACCACATTGATTTGCTGGGATGCACGGCAGGAGGTCAGGTTTGCAGAGTGCCAGTTGGACATCCTTATCCATGTTTCTTGTTGGGTCATGGATTGTGAAGTGCTCCTTGACCATGCTGGGGAGCACTCTCAGAAGAGTATTAAAGGTGTGTTGCTCCTGGGTTTCATCATCTGCCTCCGGGTAGGCAGCGGTGACCAGGCATCTACCCTGGATTAGAGTATCATCCAAATTGCCGTCAAAGTTTAGGCTATCCAACTGGGATAGCACCACCACTTTACCTAGTGATGGAATGATGGCTTGAATCACGAGTTTCGTGAAATTCTGCCAGGTGAGCCCCGGAACGATCTTGGGTGCTATATTACCTGCCGCTTTGCCCAGTAGCGGGAGTGTGACTGCAATATTCTGCTTGTCATCCTCGAATCCAATATCTAGCAAAGGTTTAATAATTGCCACATATGTGTGAACATCATACTGTTCAGGGTCGAATTTAGGTAATTGCACATGCTGTTTGGTTGCCATTTTGCCGGTATTTCCTGATTTCCTCTCTCATATGCCCAGGTCAAGAACAACCACTGTCCACCAGTGTAATGCTAGGTGTTTTAGGGTTGGCTTCCCGTCCCTCTAACGCCTAGTGTGTAGCTGGGTTCTCCTAGACCAGAGCTTAGACAAATAAGAGAGAGGCAGGACACAAAAACTCAGGGCAACAACCTTACACGTGTATTACTAAATTCTACAGTGGAACGGGTTGATGTCATGAATACAGATCTACTGGACAATTATAATTCTTATGCCTTGATATTGGTTATTAGTATTACGCAGGATACTACTCGGGTCAAGGTCAGGTAAGGTGAAGAGCACTTAGGGCTGACGGGTTATATACTATTACTGCAGGAAGTCCAAGTTTTTTATATTGGTGGAGTGGGTGGGACTATTTCACTGTTGGTAATTATTGCTTTAATAATGGGGTCTGTGTATGATCTTAGTATGATGCGGCGTTATTAGTTGGTAGCGTATTCACTGTAATTGACCCGTATTTCACTGCCTTGCCGTGTTCACGGTTTCACTGTTACATTTACTCACTCAACCACTCTTTTATATTGTCACTGGTCCTTTTCTCACGGACTTCCTCTATACTGTTAATTCACTGCTTTGCCTTCACTTCACTAGGTCATAGACACTGTGCTTTCAATGTCACTCTTTTCGGATCTGGGAGTCGTGGTGGTCAGGTACAAGGGTGGCAGAGGTGACTCAGCCTCATTACTGCTCATTACTGATGGGGCTGGGTTCTGCCAGGGGTCTCTGTGTTCAGTGGCCACGGGACCATGTGTAGGGGCGTCCTTTCTCATTCAGGGCTGCTGGTGGCAAAGGGTCCTGCACTTTCAGGGCTTGGGGCAGGAGTCCGGCCCTCGGGGCTGGGGCTGAATAGCTGCCTGGCCTGAACTTCTCGCTCAGGCACCTGACGGAGGACGAAGATCTCTAGTGTCTTGGTGTAGGGAGGTCCCGCCCGGGGGTCCTGGGGGTTGGTCTGGAGGTCCCAAGGGCTGCAGTTCCCGTGTTCGGAGACACCGTCAGGAGGGGGCTGTGGTGTCGGCTGACATCGGGGTCCATCAGGCGAGTCCTCTCTGGATCCTGCTGCAGGGAAAAGAGCCCAATGGAAGTCATGGAGCCTCTCCAGTACTCCTCTAGGCTAGGGGCTCCCTCTGGGTCATAGGTTGGTGAACAGGAGTCAGCACCTAATGGAGGAGAGGCTACCAGCTGTCTCCTGCCATAGGGCCTGGCTATTGGTCATGGCCTTCTGGGGGCACGGCTGCAGGCCGTTGCTAAGGCCCGGCTACTGGCTGTGGCCTGGGAGAGGGAGCGGCTACAGGCCAACTCAGGGGCACCTTCAGAGCGGCTGCAGGCCATCTCCTGACAAAGGCAGGAGCGGCTATAGGCCGTCTCCTGATTCCCTCTGGAGCGGCTATGGGCTGTCTCCTGATTCCCTCTGGAGCGGCTACAGGCCGTCTCTCTGGGGGCACCTTCAGAGCGGCTACAGGCCGTCTCCTGTTTGCCTCCAGAGTAGCTGCTGGCTGTCTCCTGTAGGAGTGTCGAGAAGCTAGAGGCTGTCTTGTTAGAGGCACCTTCAAAGTGGCTACAGGCCGTCTCCTGATGAAGGCGGGAGTGGCTACAGGCTGTCTCCTGTTTTCCTCCAAAGCGGCTGCAGGCCATCTCCTGTAGGAGGGTTGAGCAGCTACAGACCTTCTCTGTAGGGGCACCTTCAGAGAGGCTACAGGCCGTCTCCTGATGAAGGCGGGAGTGGCTACAGGCCGTCTCCTGATGAAGGCGGGAGTGGCTACAGGCCGTCTCCTGATGAAGGCAGGAGTGGCTACAGGCCGTCTCCTGATGAAGGCGGGAGTGGCTACAGGCCGTCTCCTGATGAAGGCGGGAGTGGCTACAGGCCGTCTCCTGATGAAGGCGGGAGTGGCTACAGGCCGTCTCCTGTTTTCCTCCAGAGTGGCTGCAGGCCATCTCCTGGAAGAGGGTTGGGCGACTACTGGCCGTCTCAGGGGTGCTGACTGGAGCTGGAGTAACAGCTCCACCCCGTGGTTGGTTGTGGTCCGCTTGCCCGGATGGTAGCCATCTCCTGGAGGAGGGTTGGGTGGCTACCGGCCGTCTCAGGGGTGCTGACTGGAGCTGGAGTAACAGCTCCACCCCGTGGTTGGTTGTGGTCCGCTCGCCCGGATGGTAGTCTTGTATTCCTGTTATGGTGGCGGCGGGTGAGCTCCGGGTCATAGGGGTGCACGGCCCAGGTGGACTTATGTCGTCGCCCTGAGTCCCGGCACACTGTAGGTGCTCCTCGGTGGGCTCCTTCTGGGGGTGTTAGGTCGCCCTCCGTGGCACTATACTGCATTTTTGTTCTTATGCCCGACTTCAGTGTATCACTGAGCAATGTTGTTATGTATAAATAATTTGTCCACCCTTGTAGCCGTTGGGACAGTAAGCTCCACCCATATCCAGTGAACATGCTTATCAGGCGTGAGATGCAGTCAGTTGTTGCCCAGTCACAGAGAAGGATGGGTGTTAAGAGCAGTGCAAGAACAGTTATCACCTGAGACCACATCTCAGCTGCTTGATCACCCAGTCTTTTGCAGTTCTATGCACCCATATCTCTTCATCCACTTGGTGACTGGCAGGCATCAGACATCATATGCAGTGTGAAGCGCGTGGCCATTGAGTAGTGGTAACCTAGTCTCTTCGCAGCTGTCTCCATACTTCTCCACTAACCACTATTTTCTTTGTGTTATTTCTCAGATTTAAGATTGTCAGTTTGATTGCCTGAGTCAGTGAATTTATTTGCTTAAGTTTCCTTTTTAACGTAAGCACATTTTTTTTTTTTTTTTTTTGGTACTAAGTGAATTCCCAGCTTTTTCATTTGAGCTTGATTGAATGTAAAAATTGTTTTCATTTTTCAGTCATTGGTAATATTAATTCATCTCCTAGCTTGCACAACCTTGCTTTGCGCATTAACATACTCATCAACTGGTAAGGTACCGGGTAAGCCAGTCTTTCCCTTAGTGCTCAATAATGTGCCGGCCATGAATAGTAATTGTAAGAACCTTGTTTTAAATTTATCAAAGGCAGGAACCCCTCCCCCCTTTCAGAGGCCGTGTCAGTATTCTGTATTATCATTTTGTGTATTTGGGGAGGGAGAGTAACATGAAACTGGTGACAACAGCCAGAGTAAACACTTGTTCCCTGATCTCCTGGTGATATATATACTGGGCTGTTCAGTAAATTTTACAAGACTAAACATTTCTGTAAATGAATACGAGTAAACAAAACCGTTGTGGTGGTGAAGTGGCAATGTAGCGCATCATATTTGTAGTTAGCCTATGACAATGAATTTATTCTTCCAAGTTAATTTCAGACTAAGTGTGTATTTTCTCAATAGATTTTTGAAACAGCTAAAATCTTAACCCGAGGCATCCCATTGACATATGAGTACATTGTAACATTTTGCATTTACCAGTCCCGTCGATGTACTGGTTCCTCACGCAATTGCAAGGTGCATAATTTTCACAATTTTCAAAATTCATGCCTGATTTTTGGTACATAGGGTCGTTCGACCTTCCTTTACCTGCCACCAGGCGGGGACACTCGGCGACCCCGCGCAACCCGCGCTCACCCTCGGCTCGGTCACTCACCTGTTAGCAACGGTCCTGCTCAGACATGGCGCATAAAGGTCTCTCAGAGGAGGAAATCCAAGCCTCCCTGGACGCCTTTACAGGCGACAGTGATTCCCCACTGGACGACGAGGTTGTGGACAAGGATTATGTGCAGCCAGAGGAGGTGGAAAGCAGATGCAGTGATGAGGAAGTCCCGTCCCCCAGGAAGCGGCGCTACATGACTTATCGTGCTGCTAGAGAGGGCCAGCCAGCACAAAAATAATGTGCAACATCCTCTCGGCAGCCCCAATGTGATGTGGAGCTGGATTTCGAGGACGAGGACGAGGACGAGGCCGAGGACGGAGCAGTGGGACGTGCTGTCATGTGGTACGGCTGAGAAACAATTACTCATCGTGGCCCCGAGTGCATACCACGTCGTACGAGCAGGTATGGGCCTAGTCTTTTGTTTGGGGAGGTCGGAAGTGGCGTGGAGGGGGTGGGATGTGAAAGGGAAAGTGCAGGGAGGAGTATTGAAAGTGAGAGTGGCGGGAGTGAGTCATCGCTCTCCCGTGGAGGTGTGAGGCGGCGGGAAGTATCACATGGGCGAGTGAGGGTGCGTCCTGAATCACGTGGGGTTGTAATGGAGGGGGAAGGTGGGGAGGAACCACTCCCCAGCAAGTCTTATGCTCCCGAATATACCCAGACACATTGGCGAGTGATGGTGCGTGCAGAGTCACATGGTGTTGTCATGGAGGGGGAAGGTGGGGAGGAACCACTCCCCAGCACGTCTTATGCTCCCCAGTATTCACAGACTTCATCCCCACAGCCCCCTAATGTTTCACAAGGCCGTAAGGGTAAGGGAAAGGGAAAGGGTAAAGGACGAGGGAAGAGGAGTGCGAGTGGGGAAGCCCTCCGCACTCCTCCTCCCCAACCTCCCCCACCAGCATCTCCTCCCCACCCAGACGAAGGCGACAATGGGGACTATGGAGACGAAGGATTTGTGAATTGGAACTGGGAGGATGGGAGTGATTTTTCCCCCATCATTCACCCCTTCACTGAGGAGGGGCATGCTGGCTGTACTGCTCCCGGTATTCACCCAAATTCCACTAGGCTGGATTTTTTCCACATTTTTTTCAGTGAGGCTTTTGTGGAGGAAATAGTGGACCAGAAAAACCGATTTGCTAGCAGCCAGCGGCGTGTAAGTGAAAGACTGGGCACAAGGAGCAGGCATTCTATCAAATATGATTACCCAGTCTCCCTTTCAAAAATGTTTTTATTTTTTGCTCTGGTACTTGTGATGGGTATAGTACAAAAGAACAGAATTCTGGCATACTGGACAAGGGACCCTGTTATGCTCACACCAATATTTGGCCAAGTCATGAGCCGTAATCTCTTTCAGCAGATTCTAAGTCGCCTCCACTTTTACGATGCTGATGATCCTGCAAATGCGAATGACACAGATAAGATGAGGCGAATTTGGTTGGTCTTTGATCACCTGAGGCAAACATTTCTTTCCTCATTATATCCCTATAGAGACCTCGTCATAGACGAGTGTCTCGTGTTGTGGAGGCAATATTTCATTTCGGCAGTACATAACCAGCAAAAGGCACCGTTTTGGGTTCAAGATCTTTGTTATGTGTGACTGTAGGACTGGTTATGTGCAAGACACAGTCTTGCGCACCGGTTCACGGACAGACATAATAGAAGATCGGAGTATTGGACTGTCTGGAGCAGTGGTAAAGACAATGATGGAAGACTACCTTCATGGTGGTCACGTCCTCTACCTGGACAACTGGTACACTAGCCCTCTTCTCGCTCGTTATCTACACAGGCATGACACGGGAATCTGTGGTACCGTAAAGGTGAACCGGCGTCACATGGTCAAGGTGGGGTGCAAACTTGACAGAAATGAGGTTGTCTTCTTCCAGGCCAACAATATACCTGCAACAGTGTGGAACCACAATCGAGAAGTCAGCCTCTTGTCCACGGTTCACCGCCCCTTGATGCACCGTACAGAGTCCGTGGATTACTGGAGCAAGAACAGGCGCCACATATGGAAACCTGAGTGTGTCCTCGATTACAACATCAACATGCGCCTGGTGGACCAGTCAGACTCCATGATATCCACGGTCGAGTGTGCCAGGACCACGATGAAGTGGTACAAAAAGCTCTTCTTTCACTTGCTAGATATAACTGCCCTGAATTGCCACCACCTGCACGCCATGACAACAGGAGTTCAGGACCCCTTTGAAGGGTTTGGAAGGGAGATAACACGAGATTTTTCCTCAGTATGCGGTTGAAAGGCCCCAACACCGCACACGCACTGCCCCTACCGCCCAAACTCCCCTGAGAATATCCACCCGCCATTTCCCTACTCCTATACCTCCCCAGCCAAATAGACCTAGGCCCCAACGCAGGTGTCACGTTTGTAGTAATTCCCGGATGAGACCCACCACTCAGAGAAAAGACACCCTCTATGAGTGCGTAGAGTGTGATGTGGGTCTCTGCATTCACCCCTGTTTTGGTGAGTATCACACCTTGATGCACTTCCGATATGGTGTGAATGCGATATGACACTGATACTCAGAAATAAATGCGACAAACAGACGCTCAGTGTAATTATAAGGCCCGTAGATCTGTAAATAATAGTAAGTGGAAACGAGTGTAATTTAAGTGAATATTATTATGTAAGTGTATAAATATGATACGATAATCTGATGCTCAGTGGAATAAATAAGGCCAGTAAATATGTAAATATTAGTATGAAAAATGCAAACGGGTGTAATATTTGTTGCAATGTTTGTAAGTGGTGAAAATTTTTCTAAGTCAAAATATTCCTAGCAACATTCATTGCGAGGGTATTTTGGTGCGATACTCTGACGCTCAGTTGAATAAATAATGCCCATAAATATATATTGTGCAGTGTTGGGTGGAAAAGGGTGTAATGTAAGTGGGGAAGTACATTTGGAACAGAAGAAATAAAGTAGAAGTTGAAACACGAGTGGTAGAGATTGTGCTTGCTACGTGAATATGCGCTAGCATTTCGTTAAATGCCCTCATAATGAATGTAAATACTTGAAAACATTTACAGTGGTGGAGGAAAGGTTCAGTGTAAAGAAAACAATACTATGAAAGTGATAAAACAATATGGTATGTTGAAATACGAGTCATAGCGAGTGCACTGAGTAAACAGATGTGCGCTATAGTTGTGCTACATGTCAAACAACTGACATGAATGAAAACAACTGAAAACATTTACAAACAGTATACAAAATGGTAAAATGGCATTGAAACAGTTGTATACAAGTAGAAAAAAATGATATGTTGATGGAAACAAGAAACTTAGCACATAGCGCGTTACCACTCTGACCTGACTAGCTATGCTCGCGCGAAGGTACAATGCTTATTTTTCATATATGTGTGAATGAAAACCATTATATTGTTATTCTTATTGTTTTTTAGTTCAAATTCAATAAATGTAGAGGTGCTGTTTGTGGTTTCTCCCAAAATTACCTACCATAGAAAACGTGAGCGACTCACACGTCAATGATAGAAAACGATACCTGGCGCGGGGGACCTCACCTGTTCCAACCACTTATGGACCATGGTAAGCCCTTTCTTGGTGATTTTCCTTTGTTTCTCAACCAAAGCGGAAGTTTTAGCCAAAAAAAAAAAAAAATCCAAAATATCTCAGGATTGGGGGGTGTCAGAGGTGCGAAAAAGCTTCGGGACGTGACGGGTTAAAGTGTGTGTATTCCCAGCTCAGTGATGTTATCACACATGAGGGCAAAGCCAAAAAAACTGCCTATAATCCAAAGTATCCATGTGCGATAATCTTGGCGTTGAAAACTCGTGAAATAAATGAAATTTTTGATTAATGGAGTGCCTTGTGATGCATTTCATTTGCTGTTGAAGCACAGGGCTATAGTTGATTTCTTCAGCAGATGCAGTGGTTGCTAACACCATGAGTCACAGTACTTTGCTGGGAACAGTAGTATTCCCCCTCCCCCTGATAATTTCACGCTAAATAAGTATATAACGTAGAAAAAGAGCATATCAGTAATATTTAATTTCATGGCAGAGATTATGGATATTAGAGCTAGGTCAGCGCTGGTAGCCTAAATGGTTAGGTTTGAATTTTTCACAACCTTCAGTGTTCCCACATACTGTAAGTTACAGTAGTGGGTAAAAATATAGGAGTACATAATTATTCATCAATACCAAGACATACATGCAATGACTTAAGTTTTTTTTTTTTTTTTTTTTATTGAAGTCAGTAGTTCGTTTTGGAACCAAAGTATATCAACAAGATGATTTAGATAGGATAAACATAGGTAAAGTTACCACAAGGACCGGAAACAAAGTTTTTATTTTTTTATGCGAAGAAGAAGGAACCAAAGGCTGAACACACAAAACAGTTCTTTCCAAGAAAAAAAGACAAAAACAGTACAAAAGAGAGCAAAATTCAAGATCCATTCATTTCGAGATGCCTGGTCACACTGTGTTTGAAAGACTGGAGATCATAGGAAGTAGGAAATACAGAGAGAGGGAGACAGTTCCAGAGTTGACCTGTTCCTTAAATGAAGGACTGGGAGTAACGGTTAACTCTTGTATAAAGAGAGTTGGACAGAAAAAGGATGAGAGTTTGTTGCTAGACGGGTGCTACGCACCAGTTGTACAGGTGGAGGGATGCAAGCAGACAGTTCAGAGGAGCAGTGACCATTGACGTAGTGGTAATAGAGTGATAAAGAGGCAATAGTGCGGTGAAGAGACAGAGGTTGAAGGGAGCCAGTAAGACGAGGAAAGTTAATGAGATGAAAAGCCTTTGACTCCACCCTATTGAGAAGAGCTGTATGTGGGGAGCCTTCCCACACATGAGAGTTGTACTCTAAACAGGGCCGAATAAAACCAGTGTATAAATTCAACGACTGTGCAGGGGTAAAGAAGGCACGGAGTCGGCTTAGCACACCTAATCTCTTGGAAGCAGATTTTACAAGAGATGCAATATGATCTTTCAAAGATAAGTCCCGAGTGAATGACACCCCAAGCATGTTCAAGGATGATGCAGGATGAGCTGCATATTATTAAACATTAGTGGGTACTACTGCGGAAGATTTTGACGGGTTGATAGGTGTAAAAACCGAGTCTTTGATGCATTAAAAACAACAAGATTATTTTTACCCCAGTCAGAGATACAAGCCAAGTCAGACATTAGGTGTGCCATAGCTTCACCCCGTGTTTGTTGAAGTAACTGATGAGACGGACGTTGTAGAAACCGAATGGAAAGGTGAAGGGTGGAATCATCAGCGTAAGAGTGGAATTTTTTTTTCTTTTAAATAACAGAACGGAGGAAGGAAAAACAAATGGGGGAAAAAAAAATAATCCATACACCAGATTACTGGTGTCCTCTATTCATAAAATATCTGTAACAGTTAGACTTGAACAGTTGTGGGTTGAAATTTGGAGGAAAACAACTCTGGGGAAGCGAGTTCCAGAGAGATGCAGTTTGGGGAATGAAAGAATTCTGATAGGCAGAAGTTCTGCAATATGGTTGAGTGACATTCCAATCATGAGCGCTACCAGATGCCCTTGTAGCACAAGGGAAGGCATGGAGAGGTGGCACCATGGACGCAACTTCGTCTGAGCATTTGCCAAAAAAATATCTGTAAAATAATGCAAGGGAGGCAACACTCCTTCTTACTTGCAGGGGAGGTAGTTTATATGTAATGGCAGGGTTGTTAATGATTCTAACAGCTTTATTCTGAATTTTGTCTAGTTGTCTTAATGCAACCTCTCCACAACCATTCTACAAGGGTGAGCAATATTCAAGCTGAGAGCGCACATGACTCTTTGTAAATTATAGCTAACTGCTCATCAGCGAAGAAGTTACGGACTCTGTACAATAATCCAAGTTTCTTTGAGGCGGTTTTAGCAAGTGATCTGACATGAGAGGTCCAGCTGAGGGCACTGTTAAGTGAGACACCAAGAATTTCAATACTTTTGGAGATGGGAATATTAGTAGCACTGAAGGTAATGTACGAATCTGGCAATATCTGTCTATTAGTAAACTGTATATATCTAGTTTTACTAGCATTAAAAGAGACAAGGTTGTTTTGTCCCCATTCACTGATTGTAGCTAGATCTTGATTTATGGAGATGGCTGTACTGAGTTGAGAGGTAGAGATATTAGACTTTGTAAATGGATGTCTGAGTGTGAATGAACTATGTAGTGTTGAGTCATCTGCATATGAGTGAACGGGATTGTGAGTGACAGATGAGAGATCATTAATATGAACCAGAAATAGGGTTGGCGCCAGAACTGATCCCTGCGGCACGCCGGCGTTAACTATGTGGAAATTCGAATATACATCATCTACTTTTACTCTTATTTTTCTGTCACTAAGATAAGAAGAAATCAAAGGAACAAAAGACTTTAGTCCATAGCAAGGGAGTTTGGACAGCAGGGAACGGTGCCATACTCTGTCGAAAGCTTTAGAGATATCAAGAGCTACTGCATGAGTTTCTCCAAAAAGATCAATTGATTGATGGATGGTATGAGTTAAGAGATTGAGTATGTCAATGGTGGATCTTTCGTGGCGAAAACCGTATTGTCTATCACTAATTAAGTTGTTGGATTCATGATGTTTAACAATATGCTTATTAATTAAAGTTTCAAATACCTTACCAAGAGAAGATGTGACAGCTATTGGTCTGTAATTGGAGGGGTCAGACGAACCTCCTTTCTTCGGAACTGGGTGGATATTGGCTTCTTTCCATGAATTTGGGAATAAAGAAGTACGTATGCATAGTCTGAATAATTTGGCTAGGACAGAGGCAAGTTCAGGGGAACACTTTTTCAAAACAATTGGCGGAATTCCATCTGGGCCTGGAGCTTTGTTGGCAGGTAAATTGTCTAGGATGGATTTTACGAATCTTGTCTGTATTTTAAGTGGGGCAATTTCGGGAGAATCAAGTTCCAGTACTGAGACATTCTGGCTGGTATCATCTATGGTAGAGTTTCTTGCAAAGGTACAAGCAAAGATATCTGCTTTCCCACGTGGGTCATTTGTAATATTGCCATCTGAAGATTTTAGTGGGGGAATGGAAGATGGCTTGTTAAAGTTATTATTGAAAGAATTAAGAGTTGACCAGAATATTCTATTGTCATTAGGGTTGTTAAGTAGTTTTGATGCTTGCTTTTGAAGAAAGTTTGATTTAGATAGATTTAATACAGCTTTTGCATGATTTCTAGCAATTTTAAATTGGGAGAGTGATTCAGATGTTTTTGATTTTAAGTAAGAGTTATATGCTAATGACTTTTGGGCTGTTGCTCTGACACAATTGCCATCAAACCATTTTGGAGAGATTGATCTTTTAGTGAATTGTTGACTTGGTATGAATAAATCCATACCATCTAGTATTAAGTCGCAAATGTGGGACTGGGTAGAATTGGGATCACTAGAGAAGAAAGACTGCCATGGAACATCAGCAAGATAATTTCTAAATCCATCCCAGTTTGCCCTGTCAAAGTGCCATCGGGTCACCCTGACAGGTTCGGAATGGGGAGGTGTAGGAGGGTTAACTAATGAGGCTTTGATGAGATTGTGGTCAGAGGATCCAAGTGGTGACAGTACCTCTATCCTGTATTGATCTGGATTATTTGTCAAGAATAAATCCAAGAGATGGGCATTATGGTCAGGATTATCGGGTATTCTGGTGGGTTGCTTTACCAACTGGATGAGATTAAACGATTCTGCAAACAGCTCGCATTCTAGACCAGCGTCGTCAGTCCGGGCAGAATGCAATAACCATTCAACATTGTGTATGTTAAAATCACCCAAAATGGTAATTTCATTGCCAAGGGCAAGGTCAAGGTTACTCAACTGAGTGGATATGGAATCAAATACACTGGGTTCCGAAGAAGCATTGGGGGAACAATAAACTACACAGATATATTTGGTAATGTTTTGGCAATTTAATTTATATAATGAGTAATCAAAACTGGATGAAGTGAAGTTTAAAATAGTATCAACTGCATATTGGGATTTGATATAACAACAGGTGCCGCCCTTGTTTCGAAAGTTTGTAAGGAGATGGTAACCAGGAAAACAAAATGGAGATATATCGGTAGAGGGTGAGATTTGTGGTTCTGTGAGGAAAAGGGCCAAAGGGGATATGGACTGAAGGAAAAAATGAACTGAGTTTAAATTTGTGGTAAGGCCGCGGATGTTGGTAAAGAATAAGGCAGCACCGTCACCTCTTCGCCGACAAGCATTCCCGGAAATAGCAACAATCGCTGCCGGCACAGTCGCTTGATGGCGACCGGGAGGACCCTGTGATAGGGTTAGATGTACAACTTAGTAGATTATTGATGAATAAAAGGAAGAGAGTTGGTGATAGGACAGAGCTCTAAGGAACACCGCTGTTGATAGACCTACAAGAACGATGGGCGTCTACAACAGCAGCTATAAAACGACCAGAAAGGAAGCTATAGATGAAGGCACAGATAGAAGGATAGAAACAGTAAGAGGGCAGTTTGGAAATTAAAGATCCATGCCAGACTCGATCGAAAGCCTTGAGATGTCAAGTGCAATGGCAAAGCTTTCGCCAAAGTCCCGAAAGGAGGATGACCAGGAGTCTGAAAGCTATGTGAGAAGATCGCCAGTGGAGCGTCCCTGACGGAACCCATACTGATGATCAGAGAGAAGGTTGTGATAGGAAAGATGTTTCAAAATTTTTCTGTTAAGAACACACTCGAAAACTTTTGAGACACAGGATGTTAAAGCAATTGGACGATAGTTAGAGGGTTGGAAATGGTCACTTTTCTTTGGGACTGGGTGAATGAGAGCAACTTCCAACAAGAAGGAAAGGTAGAAGTTGAAAGACAAAGGCCAAAAAGTAAATTCGTTGGTTAGGATGTTGGCTAAAATATTTACACATTTCAATCAGACACCCAGATTTGAGCATAAGTGTGTTGGCTTTAATGCAGAGTTTGTAAAAAATGAATTTAATTTCATGACACACACACACACACACACACACACAGAATCACCCCGAGGTATCTTTCAATCCCAAGAGCTCTTGTTACCTGTGAATAGTTGCAGGCCTAAGGAAATAACTTGTACCATGCATATATGAGTATAATACAGAAAACAGTTAAGAAACCGTAGATGGAAATGACAGTTTCTGTAATGGCGAAGTTTGTGTAGGAAATGCAGGGAATATTGGATTATGTGTAAAGGTTATACTAAAGCATGAAAGGAGAGGTGAATCAGTGGCTGTGACAAACAGGAAATAATGAGATAAAAACTTAGTGTAGACCAACCCAAGCATATGAACAGTTTGGGAGAAAGCTAGGAAAACTGAAAAGTAAGTCGTCAGAAAATGTATCAGGCAGTTTTGGTTGAAAGTACTGTAAAGGTGGAATGATTCATAGGAAAAGAGTTAAGACTTACAATTTCTTACAGAATGGGATAGAAAAAGAGATACTGTACCAAGTAACTTAAGAAATCATTGCACACTTGTTTCAAGGGAAAGGTAATAATAAAAAATGTCAATATCAAAAGGGAATAATTACTGAGCTTTACTGGCAAATTTATTAGTAAATGAGACAAGGAAGTGATAATAGCTTAGGGAAGGAAAAATATAGCTAGATACATAGAAGGTGACTGAACAACTGTGAAGGGACACACATCTGATAATGTATATTTTCCAACATGGTCTGCTGGTAATGGCTGGCTGATAGGTGTGAAAAGAAATTGCTGAATAAAATGAAGGAGTATTACTGCATCCATCATGTGTTGGTGTTACAATGAATGTCACCATTCCACCAACTTTGTGAAGAAGCAGGGCAGTCTCCATGCCAAAAATAATTGTGTAATAACTATGAATTTACATCTTGCAATATAAACTTACGAGCATGGGATGTACTGGTACTTGAGTAAAGGTACACATAATCAGGAGATACTCTATAGTTCCTGATAGATGAGCTAGCAGGAAACATACCATAGAAGTCTATGAAGTATGCAATAATATAGTCACTTTGCTAGTGTAAATTCAAATCTAGATATATGTTCAACAATTATTTCATGCAAATAATGTGACGAGGAGGCTAAATCATAATTAATGCTTAGCATGTAAAGTATACTGTATCTTGCTCATTCATGCATCCTCTTTATCCATTCCACAGTAAATTTTTACCAATTCTAGCATATAGACACCTATTTCTTATGTAAAAATAACAGCATAGTGTAGGTTAGCAATATTTCTGTTGTATTAAACAGAAGAAACATTTAAACTCCGCATGCTTTTAGCGCTCACGCATCAAATTCTCTCCCAGTCTAGCGAATGGCATGGTAGTCAATGACCTGATCTGGGTTCACCAGGGTTGATGGTCCAGATATTTTTTATAGTAAGGATGACTGGTGCTCAGGAACATCTGATGATTAAGGGTCACCATTGGATCACCTGAACTTTTGATTTTAATACTACGACCTTAACCCGCCATGCCCCGGCAGATTTTTTCCCAGTGACCTCCCCCAGTCCTGGCAGATTTTCGATTTTTTTTTTTTTTTTTTTTGCTAAAACCTGATTTTTTTTTTTTTTTTTTTTTTTTTTTTTTGAGAAACATCGAAAATTCAGAGAGAAATTGCTCACCTGAGCCTGTTAATGCCTGGTACAGATGACTTTACCTCTACCTGGTACCGTTTTCTATCGAGCCCGGCTCTAGAGAAGATGTTTTCTGTGGGAGGGGTAACTATTCCAAACCACTCAGAATAGGAAGGTATTTATTTATTTGGTATGAATGTATATGTACTACAAGAGAATATTGGTTTTCATACAGTAATATAGGTGATATAAGCGTTGTTTCACTCACCAAACACATCAACATACTGCACCTTTTTTGGGGGCAAGTTTACCTGCTCATCACTTCTGATCAATTATTCCTCAAATGCTACATAAACTTTGTCCTCCACATTGTCATCGATTGGGGAATCACTCTGACCTTGAATTTCGTACCGTGGCATGACATGTCTCTACTGGCCAGGTCTCTGGTAACAGGTGAGTTGCCGAGACAATGGCATGCGGAGGGGGGAGGTCACGCGGGGTAAGGCATTGTCCCCACCCGGCACTGGGTAGAGGAAGATGTCCCTTGTATACATACCAAAAATCATGTGCGAAATTTAAAAAGTGGGCAAATGACGGACCTTGCAATTGCGGCGCATTTATAAACGTCAACAGGAGTAACAGTGACAAAACGTTTGGGTGCCTATGTATGTCAGCAGGACGCGGTGGGTTAAGTGTTGTGGCAATATAGTACAATATGCATGTAAATTGTTTTTTGGTGGAGTTACTCTAGTGCAGAAAGAATTTAGCCAAGCTAGTGCTTTAGAAAGTAAGAAAACTATGTAAGAAAAGAAAATTACCTCATGGGTAATGCGATTGATTATATGTGACACCGAAAATGTGCTCACAGAGAAAGTGAAATAAATTTTGCTGCAAGTAATGTGCACTAAACCTTTGACTTTCTTTTCTCACTCCCATTCCATACACTGTAATGCAGTGTCACTCTACAGAAAGGCTGAAAAAAATGGGCAAATAAACTGAGGTAGCCACACATACAAGGGGCAGTGGCAGTTTCAGGGCCAGTGGAGAACAGTGTCAAGGTCAAGTGGGCAAGGGGGAGAGTGAGCAATTGTGAGTGAGGAATCCCCGTCTGTCCCATTCAGCCGTGAGGGTTTTGTGTTGTAGCTGCTGACTCACCTGCTCATACAAAAACAGTCTCCCTCAATCTCTCAAATTGCCCCCATTCATCACCTCCTACCTTCACAATGCCTCCACTTAGAGACCTAGGGACATTTGCAATGGAGAGATGAAGGATTGGTAATGTACTCAGCTTTTTAATTGACAGCTCAGTTTGCTGTAGGCACAGAGCTATATCTGGTTGAATACATCCTAGTTCTCTCTCTCTCTCTCTGCACACACACACACACACACACACACACACACACACACACACACACACACACCTGGCAGAAAGTACGGTTCAGAGTTTAAAAGCTCTATTACATAGAGTGGAAGAGAAATCTGAAAAAATAAATAAATAACTGGAGATTTCAGTACACATATAAATTGGAATGCTCTAGATGTAAGAAGCTATGAAAGCTGTTGGAATCAAAAGCCCCTGGATCTTGTACAGAAATTTTGCTAACACAACGTGTAAAGGGAATCACCAGAAAAAGAGGACTAGATGATCCATCATTGCTAGATCTTATATTTACAAGGCAAGATAATGATATCGACAACATAATGTATCACCCTCTGTTTGGAATAAGTGACCATGCAGTATTAAATTGCAACTTCAGAATTATATATGATATCGTTAGCAGTAATGAAGGTTACAAAAAGAGCCTAAATTACAAAAAGGGCAACTACCATGACCTAAAGAAGTACTTCATAGAAAGAAAGAAATGGGAAAAAAAGGTTAGAGGACAAGATATAAATGTTACATATAGAAATTTCTGTGAATTTTATGAAACCGAAACCCAAATTTATATCCCTCAGCACAAAGAAACAGAAATAAGGCTAAGGAAGTGATTTAACAGAAAGTAAAATATCAAAGGTGAAAAGAAACTTGCTGTGGAATAAAGATACAATAGCGAGAGGGAATATAACAACTATAAACATTCAAGAAAAGATTATACAGGGATAAGGAGATAAGCTCAAAGACAGTTTGAGGAAGACATAATAAATAAAAGTAGTGATCAATCGAAGCTGTTTTACCGCTACATCCGAAGCAAAACCAAAGTTAAAGATAAAATACAGTCCATCATGGATGACAGGATAATCAATATCCAAGAAAAAGATATTTGTGAAGTTCTTAACAAAAATCTCCAATCAGATTTTACAGAGGAATGTAATTTTGAGAGTTGATAGGGAACATGCATGCCCACACATATTGTCAGATATACGAATATCAGAACATGGAGTAAAGGAAGAGTTGAGTAAATTAGATTAAAGGAAAGCAAGTGGTCCTGACGATATTTCAGGTTGGATGCTACGTGAAGGTGCAGAAGAGTTAAGAATACCAGTATATTTAATATTCAAGGAATCCTTAACTCAAGTAAGCTACCTGATATTTGGAAGAAAACATTGTTCCCCTATTCAAGAAAGGAGATAGACAGAAATCACTCGATTTCTGACCAGTATCCCTGACCAGTGTTGTAAGCAAGGTACTAGAAAAGCTATTATGAATAATTTGGGTAAACCACCTAGAAAAATACAATATGACAACAGAAAAATAGTTCGGTTTTGGAAAAGGAATATCACGTGTTACAAATCCATCAAGCTACTATGATAGAGTTGCAGAAGTACTATGGAAAAGAGAAAGATGCTTGGACAGTATCTACAGGTATATAAATTTTAAGAAAGCATTTGACAGAGTACCGCATCAAAGACTTTTATGGAAACTGTACCATCAAGGAGGAATCCAAGGTAATCTGTACTGCTGCATGCAGGATTTTCTCATAAAAAGGGAAATGAGAACAGCACAAAGGGGAAATTACTCATCATAGTGGGAAGTGACTCGAGGAGCTCCACAGGGCGCAGTGTTGGCACCAATTATGTTTTTAGTATATATAAATGATATAGACAGGAACACTGGAAATGGAAGCTATCTTAATATGTTTGCTGATGATGCAAAAATGCGAGGGAGAATTACAACCACACTCTTACAGAGAGCTACAAGAATAATTAAATAAGCTTTCTGAAAGGAGCAATAGATGGCAAACAGAGTTCATTATGGACAAATGCCAGGTAATTATGTTTCGTAAAAGCGATAAAAGACCAGACTCCGATTATAAGCTAAGAAGTTCAACCCTACACACAGGACATATGGAGAAGGACCTAGGATTGATTATTAATAACAGACTATCTCCGACTGACCACATAAATGAGAAGGTATGGAACATGCATACACTAATTATGAGAATCGCATTCACATATTTAAATGAAGATATGTTGTGAAAGATAACTTCATTCATCAGATCTACCCTGGAATATGCATCAGTCATATGGAATCCTCATCTCAAAAAAACACATATATAAGATTTAAAAAAAAGAGTACAAACGGCAGCTACAACATGGGTACCAAGCTTAAAGGATCTAAGCTAGGAAGAAGGACTACAAAAAATGAACCTAGTATAATTACAAGAGAAAAGTAAACGAGGAGACATGATTATGCTATTTAAAGGCATCTGAGGGAAAGACAAAATAAATATCAGTAAGTATATAACCTGTGGAGAGGAACCAGGAAGAGGACACTGCAAACAACTGTATAAAAAGGGAGGTGACAAAGTCGTAAGGAAATTTAGTTTCCCAAATAGGGCAATTGATCAGTGGAATGTACTACAGAATGAAATAGTGTGTGCCAAACTATTCATAAATTTAAGGATATGTATAATGAAAATAGTTTAATACACGGGACATAATTTTGTAAGAACGATTAGGTAAGCACACACACACACACACACACACACACACACGTAAAGGGCTCGGCTTGTAAGACCCCCGAGCTTTAGGGGTTAAACAAATGTATGTGCTAGTGAACTTTTAATCCACGAAAATGTGGTGGACATTCATATCGCATTAAAAAAAAAAAAAAAAAAAAAAAGGCAATGGCCCTCAGTTCCGTGCAGCCTTCAAGTGGGCAGAGTGTGCTAAGAATCCCACGGTGTAGGAATAAGTTTATACATCCAAAAAGAATCTTAAGAATAGGATATTGGAATGTTCAAACTCTCAGTCAGGCTGGTAAAATGGGAGAACTTATCTCAGTGTTCAAGGAATACAATATAGTGTAGATATTTATGCTCTTACAGAAACGAGGTTGCTTGGTTTTGATAAAAGAATTTGGAAGATGCTATTACTTCGTTGGTTTCTAGTAGCAGTGATGGAAATCATTACCAAGGAGTAGGCCTACTGTTGAGTAGAGATGCTTGCAAGGCACTATGTGAGTTTGTGCCAATTAATGAGCGCTTGCTTTATGCTCGTTTAAAATCTGACCATGGTAATATCAGTATGGTGGTAGGGTACGCTCCGACAAATGAAGCTGCCGATGAAATGAAGGATGACTTTTATGAGAAGCTGCAGGATGTAGTGAATAGAGTGGCAAGACATGATGTGTTAGTTTGCATTGGTGATTTTAATGCGATTATTGGTAGTAGTAGGGATGGCTTTGAAGATTCCATGGGTAAGAAGGGTGTTGGCATAAGAAGCAAAATGGGGTGAGATTTGGAAGTCTTCGTTTGGCAAATGACCTTACGATTGATGAACTATCTTTGAACATAGAAAGATACATAAAACTACTTGGACTCCACCATGTGGTAAATATTGTAATAAGACTGACCACATTGCAATGACCAGAAGGCATGGAAGTTATTTGCAAGATGTTTGCGTAAGGAGGGGGGCAGATATAGGTAGTGATCATCAACTTCTTGTGTCAAGGATTAAAATAAAACTTAAGAGAAACGTTAATGGTAATTGTACAGGAAGTACTGAGTGTGATTTTGATGAGCTGAGAAATGATGACAACACGAAGGAAAAGTTTCGGTGGGAATGTAGGAACAGGATTCTAGTCCTGCAGACTTTAATGGAATCTGAAGACAATGATATTAATCAAATGTGGAGAGAGGTAAAAGAGGTTTTGCATGAGAGTGCTAAGGTTACTATTAAGGAAAGGGGAAAAGCGATAAGGAAAAAGTGGATGTCAGATGAAACATGGAATGCAATTCAGAAAGGAAAGAGGCGAAGTTAAGATGTGAAGAACAACACGTTGATGGCCAGGTAGTTGAAGTACTTAGAGCAAAGTACTGGAGTTTACATTCTGATGTAAAAAGACTCGTTAGACGTGATAAGAGGAGGCTATATGATGAAAAGGCAACAAAAACAGAAATTAAGAAAACATGGCGGTCAGAGCACAAGAGCAGCATATCAGGCCATAAAGGAGTTAACTAGGATTGAACAGAGAAGGAAGGAAATACCTGTAAGAGATAGAAATGGTAACTTGATGACTAAAGATTTGGATACAAAAGGAAGGTGGAAAGAGCATTTTGAATCTGTTCTAAACAGATCAATCTCAGCTGAAGAGGACATTTTGCCAGTCGAGAAAGATATGCGGATAGGAACAGGGGATATAACCTTGGAGGAGACAGCAAAATCTAAAAAGGAATTGAAGAAATTTTTGGCCCCAGGAGAGGATGGAATATTTCCTGAAATGCTTAAGGTGGAAAATGATGAGTTGATGAATGCACTTTTGAAACTTTTTAATGTAAATGATGAGTTGATGGATGTGCTTTTGAAACTTTTTAATGTGGCTTGGGATAATGGTGGAATTCCAGAAGAGTGGAAAAATGGAGTGATTATAAAAATACCAAAAAAAGAGAGATTTAAGTGTGTGTGGAAATTGGAGGGGGATAACTTTGACACCTGTCGTTGCAAAGGTCTTTTCCAAAATGTTGTTGAACAGAATAGAGCCTGTATTTGATAAAATTTTAAGAGAAGAACAACCTGGATTTAGAAAGGGTCGAGGATGTAATGATCAGATTTTTATTGTAAGGCATCTAATGCAACAAGCTAATGAGATGAAAATGCCACTTAGTATGTGTTTTGTGGATTTTGAAGAGGCGTTTGATAGTGTTTCACGTGGAGCTATTTTGAAAATCATGAGATTCTACGGTATACCATAAAAGTTTGTAAATATTATTACAAGCCTGCATGAAGGTACTTTTTGTAAGGTAATGGTGGGTGGTTCGTTGAATGATTCATTTGAAGTTAGGTCAGGAGTGAATCAGGGAGGAGTTCTTTCACCTTTGCTGTTTGTTTTCGTTATGGATTATGTTATGAGAAAAGTTGTAAGGAGAACAGGTGCGGGAATTAATTGGAAAGAAAATAAGAGGTTGATGGATTTGGACTATGCTGATGATATTGTACTGATTTGCGGAAGTATTTACGAGATGCAGAGGGTGCTTGATTGTCTGATGGAGGAAGGAGAAGAAATGGGATTGGTAATAAATTGTGGAAAAACTGAAATTATTAATATGGACGTGGAGAACCAAATCCATTGTGTAATTGGGAATAATGTGGTGAAGAATGTAGAAAATTTTAAATATCTGGGAATGACTGTATCATCTAATGGATCATTAAGCAATGAAATTGAGGATAGGATTAGGCAGGCTTGGCTAGCTGTTGGAATGTTGAAATCTGTTTGCAATAGTAATGTTTCGGTACATACTAAAGTAAAAATTTACAAGTCCATGGTTAGACCAATTTTAATTTATGGGCATGAGTCATGGTACAGTACAATTGCAACAGATCAGAAAGTATTAGGATTTGAAAATAAAATACAGTGAAGGATTCTTGGAGTAACGTGGCAAGACAGAGTTACAAAGGAAAGAGTAAGGGATATTACGAGAGTGGAACCAATTGATGAATAAGTGAGACAGTCTCGCTGGAAATGGCTGGGGCACATATATAGAACTGAAGGCAGTTTAACCCGAGGCATCCAATCGATGTATGGGTACCTTGCAACATTATGTAACTGCCAGTCTCGACGATGTACTGGTACATCGCGCAATTGCAAGGTTCATAATTTGCATAATTTTCTATTTTCGCGCATGATTTTTGGTACGTATACACGGAACACCTTCCTCTATTCCTCTACAAGATGCCAGGCAG
The DNA here is from genome assembly GCF_032717465.1 of Coenobita brevimanus. Lineage (NCBI taxonomy): Eukaryota > Metazoa > Arthropoda > Malacostraca > Decapoda > Coenobitidae > Coenobita > Coenobita brevimanus. Next base: position 9,597,928 of record NC_136968.1, on the reverse strand, counting down.
GGACAATGCCTTACACCGCATATCCTCCCCCCCCCCCCCGCACGCCACTGTCTCGGCAATTCACCTGTTACCAGTGACCTGGCCAATAAAGACATTCAGGGCCAGAGTGATTCCCCAATCGATGACAATGTGGAGGACAAAGTTTACATACCATTAGAGGAAGAAACAGTCAGAAATGATGATCAGGTAATGTTGCCAAAAAAGGTCAGGTATGTTGATGAGTTATTGAGTGAAACAATGCTTATAATACCTATATTACTGTTTGAAAACCAATATACTCTCGTACTACATATAAATTCGTACCAAATAAATAAATAAATACCATTTATGAGTGGTGTGGAATAGTTACCCTCCCATAGAACTCGTTTTCTTTGGAGCCAGCCTGATAGAAAACCCAGTAAGGTAAGGAGGTACTGCTACCTGTATCGAGTATTTTAAACCTCAGGTGAGCGATTTCTCTATGAATTATCGATGTTTTTCAACGAAAGCGGAGGTTATAGCCAAACAAAAAAAATCCAAAATAGCTCGGGATTGGGGGGTATCGGAGGTGCGAAATCAGTCGGGACGTGACGGGTTAATACAGTTTGTGCCAGAGTGGACTGCTAGAAGAAGAAGAGGCAGAGACAACCCGGGGGGAAACCTGGCTGAGGATAATGAAAAGAGAAGCAGGAGAGGAGTGTTGGTGGGACCTGAAGGAGATGGGAAGGGACAAGTATTGGTGGAGAGTTCATTGAGGCCCTATGCATCTCATGGGGTGCTACAGGAAGATACAGGAAATGACTGATCACTGTGTAACAAAGAATTTGTTTACTCAGTTTTTTTGGTCATGTTAGACTCGGTTTTCCATACTGATTCCAATGGTGATGTTTTGTTTGTCTAAGTTTTTGTCAACAATTGGCATTTTTTCCAGTCTTGTTGCGGCACGCTGATGTAATGGCTGACATATCATTGACCAAGTCTCACACACACACACACACACACACACACACACACACACACACACACACACACACACACCATCTGCATCCATGCAGATGGTACTGCTATGACCATTATTGCATCATGCAACGCAGATCTAGTTGGTTCATTTGAAGAGCTAGTCTCACGTTGCTAGTTTGGCTGGTTGATGTGTTTTTGATCTGTTTCTAAAGGTGTTTCTATTGATGAGAATGACCAGTAAACGTTCTTGCAAGCTGTCAGCTGATACATTTTGTTATGTACGTATGTGGCGAATATATTGGACCGAAGATGAGCAAACACAAAATTCACCTTGATACCAAATATGCTCGTGCATCCAAAGCATATTTTGTTGTGGCAATGGGCAATCAAAATAAGGATTTGACTCCGCACTACACTTGCGGTAGCTGTCACTCTGTGCTTGAAGCTTGGTTACAAGGGGCGAGAAAGAAGATGCTTTCGCAGTTCCGGGAGTGTGGTGAGAGCCTTCGAATCACCACGACGATTGATATTTTTGCATGGTTGATATAAGTGGTGCGAAGATCATTAAGAGCATAAAGAAAATTGTAGGCTATACTAAAATTTGCCTTCTTCGATCTCTCCAGTGCCTCACAGTGATTCCTGTCCTTCCTGCAGACATGGAAGTTGTGTTTGACCATGAGGACATCGTCGATGATGGAGGGGAAAGTGATGATAAATTGTATGTTGGAGAATGTTCTGGAAACACTCCATACTTTCCCAATCAGCTAGAAGTGGATGACTTGGTCTGAGATTTAAGGACTCACCAAGTCCAATGCTGAGCTGCTGGAGTCACGTTTAAGTGAATGGAACTTGTTGGATCCCAGTTGCAAGTTGAGTTATAGGAATTGCCACGGCAAGTTTGCATTATCCTTTAAATTTTGTGAAGAAACCTCGATGCATTATTGTTTTGATGTTAAGGGTTTGTTTCAAGCCATGGGAGTGGATTACAGGGCCTCAGAATGGCTACTTTTCATAGACAGTTCCGTGATGAGCCTAAAAGCTGCACTTTTGCATAACGGCAACGAACTCTAATCAATTCGAGTTGCACATTCTGTGGAAATGAAAGAAGGTTATGAGAATGTGACAAAGATCAAGTACTCCGATAACAGTTGGAAAGTTTGTGGAGATTTCAAAATGAATTCGTTCCTACTTGGAATGCAAGGCTGTTATACGAAATACTCATGTTTTTTATGCTTGTGGAACAGCTGGAGCGATGCAGAACATTTTGTGAGGAAAGACTGGCCTCTCAGAGAGTCACACACCAGGCTCATGCAACGTTCTGAGAGCTCCACTGATCTCCAGAGAGAAAGTATTGCTACCGCCAGTACACATAAAACTTGGTCTTGTGAAACAATTCGTGAAAGCCATCTACAAGGACAGCGATGCGTTTCTGCATATCTGATCGATGTTTCCCAAGTTGAGCATGGCAAAAGTGATCAGGGGCGTACCTCGAGATTTGGGGGCCCGGGGAGCTAGTTCTGGAGGGGGGTCCTGCAAAGAACCTACCGCCTCTAATTCTCAAAACTTATATCTCAGCTGGGATTGTCGGGATGATAAATATATATATTTTTGAATATTAATAAAAAAAAGCTTATAAATTTTTAAGGCTTTTGGGGGCCCCCCTCAATTGGGGGCCCGGGGGGCCGTTTCAAACAGCCCCCCCCCCCCCCGCGCCTCCCTCATGTACGCCACTAAAGGTGATGGCTGGCATATTCACCGGGCCACAAATTCGAATAATGCTTGCAAGTCATGAACTGCAAGGTAAAATGACCGATGATGAACAGCGCGCTTGGAATGCTTTCAGATGGGTTGTGAAAGGTTTTCTTGGCAACCAGAGGAGACCAGATTCCGCACAGCTCGTCAGTGACCTGATAGGCGCATTGCACCGGGTTGGATGCAGAATGTCAATCAAATTGCACTATCTGCATTCCCACCTTGATTTCTTCAAAAGCAACTTGGGTGCAGTCTGAAAGGAACATGGCAAACGGTTCCATTCTGCTGATGGAAACCAGATATCAGGGCAGGTGGAGCGAGGTGATGATGAGCAATTACGTTTGGGAATTGTTGCGCGATTGTCATCACAACTACAGAAGACAGTCAAGATCAATAGTGCATTTCTAGGTACCATGTGCCCTGAATTCCTTGTGATGTCACTGTTTGTTCATTTCCTAGTTGTATTCATAATATACATCCGGAAGGATATAAACCCTTTGACATTCTCCACATTATCGAAATGGTAACAAGTTACAGTTCCTGTCCTTGTACGATAAATATGTTGTTGCATAATTCATGTAACTCTAGATTTTCACAAAAAACAAATAGCATATTCGGAATCTACGCATTGACATTCATCAGGAATAGCGTAAAAAACATAAAAAAAAGTTGGTTTAAGTTTGTTCTGTCTATATATCTATAGCCCGAGTCCCTAATCCCGCAAAGGGTGGCCGCAGACAAAACGCCTCCAAGTCGCTCTGTCACCCACCATTTGACTACCCTCCCCCAACTCACCTCCTCCCCCTCCCTCATATTTAAGTTTATTACACAATGTTATTTAAAGCTTCAGGATCCGTCAGTAGTAAATGCAGCCTTTCTTAGTATTATTTTCCCTTTCAGTAAGATAAACAAAATGATGAAGATGCTTGTCCCGTGGAAGCCACAAACACTGAAGTATTTCATTATTCTCTTCCAATGATGCAGTCTTTGTAACCGGTGCTTCTTACACTTATGATTTTATTCATCTGAAGTAATGGCTTCGTACTAAAGGGATTAAGATAATGTGGAACGAAAATGTTGCTTTATCTGAATTTTATAAAACTGTTCTAATTGTGTACTAGTATAGCTGATTATTTGACAGTTTATTTGAACTGCAGTTTTGATAAAAGACAAACTTTTAAATGTGGTCATATCTATCAACACAGGGCATTTTAGGCATATCGTTATTACCACTTGCCGTTGATGTATGTTTTAAATAAAAACTGGTGTAGACGTATTTTGATTACTGGGGGGAGGAGAAGTGGATAATGCCAAGGGATTGAGTTGATATAGCTGCATGTACGGTACATAAGGTTAGTAGAGTAGGTTAAATGTCACATTGTTGAATGTTTTCGATGGCTGTGGTAGGTATGTTTGGGAAGCGTAATGTTAGTTGGAGGGGAATGAATGTAACTGAGATACTCTTTGCAGTGTTGGACGGTTGTGATGGGTTTTGATTTGATGTCATGGTGCGTACCACTTTTAAAATAATCCAGTCTTTCACTGGAAATCTGTATTCGCCTTTCTTGATATACCTATATATCCATGTTTGTAGTCTTAGTTCATCTCGTCATTATTACTGAGGCTTTTTTAAAATCCATGTTTGTTTTGGTTAATGTTGGGGCCCAGCTTGAGCTAGTATAATTCACTGGTGTTCTAGTAAATTTACAGATGATTTTCAGTTATTCTTTCTGTCATTCAAATATGACGTCTGGGTGTCTTCAGAGCAACCAGTTAACGCAAAGTCTTTGCGTTTTCGTGCTGAGAATCGATCAAATGAGTCTCCAAAGGACGTCCTAGATTTTTTGGAGCTGTCATTCCGGTGAGAGTGGTTGGTAAATATGGGAAACATCAGGTTGTGTTTGAGATTCATGTCTGTCAAGAGTGAAGAGGGTAATGATTGATATGGTTGGTGAGGCAATCATTCTCTTTTGTCTTTGCCACTTTTCTGGTAAGTTTAAGTACAGTTTGATCTGACGAGCTGTTTGTTAAGTTTTTGGTTGTTATTAAGCTATTGCAAAATCGTCGGCATAGTACGGTAGTGCTAGAATGGGGAGAGATTGGTAGGTACTAAAATGTTAAAAGTGAAGTTGATAGAACTGAGCCTCATGAAATACGGCTGAATAGTACTTTGCTTTTAAAACTTTGGACTTTGTAGAGCACCTAGGCTTTTTCTAACTAAGAGGTATTTGGCCAGTCATTCTTCATCCCCTCCTTTCATGTCCGTGTCCAAGATCTGATTTATTAGGCTGTGTTTTGATACTGCGCCAGTAGCTTTGCTTATGCCTTGTAATGATTGCGTGGTTCATGATGCTGCATCTTCTTGTTTGAAGCAGTCTAGAATAAGTTTAGTTAGCCTGAATCACGGATTATGTTTGGACGTTGGGAGTTGGCGGAATGGGGAGAGAGATGTTCTGTAAGATTAACATTTCCATGATTTAGATGGTATTGGGCTATTAGAAGGTTTTCCTGTTTTTAATATGGGGATGATGGTTGCCTTTTTTTCAGAGATCAGGAATGTGCTTATGAGTCCAGAAATTGATTTTTTTCAGTATGTATGTACTGCTATGAGACTAAGGTCATTTAAGTGAATGTTTGAGGTCTTATTTTATCATACTGCTCAGATTTGTTGCGCGTTTGATCATTTGTTGTACTGTAACTCTGGGATGTATTGGATTAGTGTTTCTTTTCTCTTACTTAATTTTTACTGGGAATGATGACTGTGAAGGATTCGTGCTTCTATGGTTTATTAATGAAATATAGTTTATCACCTTGTTTGCATGTTCCTTCTTGATGGGAATGGTTCCCTCAATATTTCGTATGGTTTCAGGAGTTCTTGAGAGTGATGTTTTGGACGTGGATACTATTTTCTTTTTTTTTCTTTTTTTCAGGATTGCTACTGTTCATTTGCATGGCCATGGCTGTCCACAAACATTTTATTTATTTATTTATTTATTTATTTTTCAAATTTCACGATTGTTGGTACTAATAAGGTCATTTCTGGTGCTGTTTGAGCTATAAAAGGTTTCTAGTTCTGATGTAATGGACTGAGTCTTACTCTCTACTGTGTTGCTCTCCTTAATTATGTTGTTTAAGGAGAGAAGTTAGGGGTAAAGTTTCTGGTGTTACTATTAGGGTTACAAGGTTTACTGGAGGTTGTAATGATTCTGTTCAAGGAAGTAACTGTTTTGTTATTGTTTGGAAAGGAATCTATGTTAATAACTTTCTAATACTTGCGCAACATCTTGAGTGAACCGGGCCCAGTTAGCCTTCCTTTAATTAGTAAAGATTTTCCTTTCCGTTTACGAATTTTCTTCTATTGTAATTGGTGTTGTAAAGAGGAGGTGGTTCTATGGCAGGCCATGTTCTAATTTTTAGAAAATGTTAGTGGCTAGTGTAGGAATGCATACACCGTATATCAACTTCCATTCCGCCAGTATTAAGAATCAGTAAAAATAAATAAACACATTCTCTGCTTTGAAAGGGATAAAAGAAAAATATGAAAAATTATTGTATACTGGCTGTCACATCAGAGTTCACGTATTAATAAGCACCAGAAAGATATGTGAAACTTTTTTATCTATTTTATGAGCTCAAGTATTTCGGTACAGTAGAGCAAATACAAAGGTTATAAACTGCAGTTAATGATAATTATGTTGGAAGAAAACACAGGTGAAATAGACGTGAGATTTATTCGAAAGCTCACCTTCGTTTCATCTATGTTTTCTTCCACTTCCTTCGTAAACTTGTCAAAATGTTTCTACATATTGAAAGTTTTAACCAATCATTTCTCAGCTGCCGCACATCAACATGCAGACCACCATTTATTCGTTAAAGTGAAAATAAAGCAGCGTTTTATTTGCAAATACAAAGTATTGAGTATAGTGTACTTGGTATGGCCATAAACCACTCCTCAAGTTGACCATGGATATTATGGGTGAAACACTTTTTTCTACACACTTATGGGAGCTAATTTATTACCGTACGGGATAGAAAATACAAAGATAATAAGGTGAAGCCCACTGCACTCCCTTCTACCCAACCCCTATGTAGTGTGACTTTTAACATGGTACTCAATAATAGTTTTGGCCCCAAGATGCTGACATTACCCCTACATCCATTCCCCCACCCCGAAGAAAACTGGAGTAACGCACCTGGACGGTAACCTTTTGAGTATTGTTGGCGCAATCCATGTCGATAGTAAAGAGATATACGTAGCATACCAGAAAATATGTAAACATGAAACATTGCCAGTGCACAGAAAATCCGTCCCCAGTAGTATATTTTAGTGCTGACGTATACACACAACAGGATATCTTGTCAAAGATGTCACATATCAAATTTAAAGTAAATCGGATGCAAAAGGACGATTTAATGCCCATTTGAAATTTTAGGCCCGACCCATCTGACATTGTGCCCCTATACCGCTAACTAGGGTATGACCCCCGTGATGTAATGAGGCATGTCATACGATGCAGTTTTGAAAGATGTACCTTTAGCTTTTGGTTTTATGTAGATATGACGAATTTGAAGGGGGTTATGGCGAAAAATCGATTTTTTTTTTTTTTTTTTGGCCTACAGCCTGGGCCTTGGCCCAATTTGGCCTAAAATTTAATCAGGTGGTCAGATCATAGCCCATCATCCCTGTAATTTAGTTAAAACTGCACCAGTAGTTATCGCATAAAGTTGTTCACAGACAGACAGACAGACAAACAGACAGACAGACAAACAAACAAACAAACAGACAAACCGAGTGAGAACAGTACCCGTCACGATATAAGCTCATTAAATCACTAATGAAGAGACGTTACAAAGCCTCCTATGCCACCGAAAAATGATTAGTAACTGACCATCTAAATAGAAGAGTGCGAAGTATTGACTGTCGATAATGATGGGAAGGTAAATTTCCTCAGGTATAGTGGTTAGGTGGTTATGCTGCAAGTTGATCTGCACGTTGCGAAGCCCCTTGAAACCAGTCGGACTGTAACAGAAAAATAAGAGACTTGAATTTGGGAAGAGGAAAAGTTAGACTATCGGTTGTTTGCTTCACCTTTTCAGTCCAGTGACGTACCGTATATTTTAATTTTTGGTATTAGAAGTCGATTACATGAAGCACAAAAGAGCACCCTAGTAGTTATCCCATTCACTGACGAGGCATGATTTTTAGAGCCATCCCATCACACCGGGGTTCTTTTTTAGTTTTATTTATTTATTGATTTATTGATTTATTTATTATTTTGCAGAAACTAAAAGTACTGTATACTCGATACACTTACCAATACAGTACTAATAAAGCCCCTTCCCGTACCTACCACTCAGGAGAATATTAGCAGATTTTAATCAGTAACTGAAAACAAATCCCCATTTAGGGATGCATTATATGCATGCAAGTTTTTGGGCCACACACGAGATACAGACCTTAAGTGAGTATCATTTGAAAGGTGGAAAAATATATTATAATGGGAAAAAATTGTAATGACCATATTTATAATTTTTTTCTCACACTCCAAGTACCTGTTAGTGAAAGCTGGCAACAGCTTATGAGTTTATTTTCGAGGTTTGGATTGAGTTGATTTTCGAGCGTTGGATTGCATGCAGTGCAAGATATCTATGTATTCATTTTTATGTTCTTATCGGCTGTAATGTTTTATTTATGTGATTGTTAAATTATGTATTTTCATTTCAGTTTGCATGCTAAAGCATTCAGAATGTTACATAATGTAAGAAAACTATGCATATTTTGGATGTCTCCGAGTTGGTAACTGTTGTTTCTCCGAGAATGTAGTAGATCTTTTAAGTATATAGGAAGCTTATATAAGGATGGGGAAGGGACTAGAGGAGCTATCACTTCAGCTGGAGTTTATCTCAGTGTCATTTCAGTGTCGGTGCAGTTAGTGAAGATTGTATAGCTCTGGAACTTGTGAAAACAGTGAAGTGTAGTTGGCAAGCATGAAGTGTAGCTATTTGGTAAAATAAAGACAACGAACGTGAGAAGCCAGTGTTTGTTTAAGATGCCTAAGCTTATCATGTATATTGTACATTGACAGGCAGACCCTACGACGAACGATTCACTGGGTGATGTCCTTCTTGTACTGAACTACGGCTGTTGAAGCCTGTGAGTCCAATCTTGGATATGGAAGCGGAAGGTTTATCGATGAGAAGCCAGGCTAGGCAGGATGAGATGTCATTGGCTGCAATCATGAAGTTTCTCTAAACACAAGCTGAACAACTACGAGTACAAATCGAAGGGCAGAAAGAACTCAGTGAACAACTATAAGCACAAAGTGTACAAATACTGTACAATCACAGAATGAAAGACAGGAAGAAATCAAAGAACAACTACAAGCACAATGTACAACTACAGGCACAAAATGAAGACCACAAAGAATGATACGAACAGTTTCAAGAGGCATTACAGGAGCAACAGAGGGAATTACAACTGAGATGCAAGAACAGCAACATGCTTTCATGGGGGAAATGAAGAACAGCAACAGTTAAAGCAGGAAGTAGATGCCAAGCAAGAGCAGCAGAAATATGAGGAAAGCAATAATGAGAAGGAGTGCAGACAGCATGTAGACAAACCGCTGAAGATTAGTATGGGAATAGTGACGGAGTGCAGACAGCATGCAAACGACCAGTTGAAGCATGTAGATGGCCAGCTTAAGCATGTAGACGGCCATCTGAAGATAATTAGTGAGAGAAATGAGGCTGTAGAAAAGAGGAGCACTACTGAGCCTGAGATTATGTACATGGAGCATAAGAAAAAAAAAAGCAGTGTATGGTCAATCTTGACGAATCCCAAACACCTACAGGTAGCAATACAGGGCTGAATAATCAGGATGTAGCAGTTTTGAGTCCTGTTCTTTATTATGATGCCCCAGTTATTTGGCCCCAAACCAGTGAAGTGCATGGCTATAATGGGGATCCAGTTGAAAAGAAACCTCAGGAATTTGATGGCAAAGTATCTTGGGATGCTTACTGTGTGCAGTTTTACTTGCTGATCAGAATGGTTGGGATGATAGGCAGGGGACAGTGTAGAATGTTATTAGCCTTAAAGGTGCCACAGTGGAGATTTTGGGCCAGAACAGTTATCAGTCCTTATTAGAAGTACTGGAACGCAGATATGGGACCATGTAGTAGACTGAAGTTTATAGAGGAAGATTCCGGAGTCATGTATGGGGTCGAGGCAAATCCCTCCACAACTTGCTCGTGACCTGGAGAGTGGCACACAAGACGTACCTTGGGGCAGCACCTAACATGTTAGCTATTCTTCTGAGGGACCAGGTCATTGCTGCTCTTGATAGTGCAGAAGTGAAAGTGCAAGTGAAGCAGGCACAACCCAGAAGCATGCAAGAGGCAGTAGCCAGGGCTCTAGACTTTGAGTCCTATGTCAGGTCCAGTACGTCCATTGCAGGCAGGTCGCAGTGCAAGATTTAAGACAAAAAAAGGACAGGTATGTGAAGCAGAAAAATTTTATGGAAGCTGCTGGTATTGTGAATAGCCAGGGCATTGGAAAGAGGACTGCACTAAGTGGAAGAGGAAACAGGAGGTCAGAGGAGGTTGCTGGTTCTGTGAGAAGCCAGGAGACAAGAAAGTGGATTGTCACAAATGGAAGAAGGAGCAACAACGAAGCAGTGCAGGAAAACCCACAATTGCAACAAACGAGTTTTACATGTAGTGAGGTGGGACTCTTCAGTTATGATTGTCCAAATGAGAAGCATGGCACGAAGAAGGCTGCAGAAGAAAAGAAGCATGAGGGTAAATTAGTAAAGGCTGGTGACAAGCGGCAACAACCAGCCAGTTTTTCTCAAGAAGTCCCACCACTGAGTAAATGCAAGAGAACCCTGATTGTTAATGTGCAAGAAGACGGAAGAACAGACTGCAAACAGTGCAGTAGTGATGGGAATCGTAGCAAGAAATGTAGCTGTACTGCAGTGACAGGGCCAGCGTCAGATGAAGACGTGAAGAGGATGAAGTTGGAGGTTGCAGACTTACAACTAGTGCTAGAGTGGCTGCAGTGGAGTACAATGCAACCATCTTGGGAAGAGGTTTCCAGGTTCAGCGACTAAAAGCTACTGGCGTCAGTGGGACCTTCTTCTTTTGAACAATGGACTACTGGAACATCAGTGAGAGACACCCGATGGTCTCAGCAAGCATTGGCAACTGGTGGTTCCGAAGAAAATGAGGTCTGAGACCTTGGATGAGTCCCATAACCAGATCATTAGTGGGCACCTGGGAGTGAAGAAAACTCTAAGTCATCTGCGACAGACCCCGCTGAGGGGAGTCACCTTGACGTGGTGCCGGGGCTTGAAGCATGGCTGGCAGTGCCACCTACCTTGGAAGCATGCCCACCTTTGTAGGGTTCGGCATTTGTTGGTCTCATGTACAAAGCACTCCCTACATCACTGGTGGAGGAGGCCTGCTGGTGATTTTAGTCCCTGCCCACTTGCCATCTAGGGCGGGACTGTTGCTTCCCCACGTGTTTGCCGTGCATGGCATCCCGTAATGCTGGGAGACGGGAGTTCTGCGGGGTTGAGCGATGCTGCATGATGTGCCCTGCAGCTAGCAATACACCTCTTTGGTCCTTTACTCTAGCTAGATGGGGAGCCTGGTTGGGCCCAATCAAGTCAATCGGATGGTCATGCATTGCCTAGGATGAAGTGGGCACTAGGGGGCCTGGTAGCTCCTATTGCCCTGGGGTCACCCTTGCCCAGGTCCCCCACTGGTTATCTGCATATACTCCCCTGCTACCCCTGAGGTTGCCTGTGGCGTATGGCCTCCCCATGTTGGGTTCCGTGGTGGGTGGGGGGGGTAGGGGAATGAAGTTTTTTAGTTTATTGTTATGGATAACAATCATGTGCCCCAACCTGCCTCTCTCACAGACCTAAGCGCATCTTCTTGGCCTTCACTTATAGCCACTTTGGAGCTCTTCCAGTTTCCACATGGCTCTATGGGGAATCGGCCTCCCCTGCCATGCCTCCCCGGTCCGGTGGCTCCTGTAACAAGGGTCGCATGCAGGAGACAAAGAATGTACCTGGCCCTCAGGGACCCCATGGCAGAGATTTGGATATTTTGTTTGCTCCTCCTCCTCTACCTTTGCCAAGTTTTTAGTTGTTCGTGGCCATGCTGGGGTAGACCTCAGGAAGCGCGATATTTTTCAAACACATCAAGAACTGGTCGCTGCTTGTGGTGCAGCTAAAGTGGTTCCACAGGCTGACAGCAGTTTGGTGGTAGAGGTGTCTGACCCTTCTCAGAGTGCGACTGTTCTATCTTTAGCCATGCATTCTAGTCAGTCAGTTACATGCTCCCACCATACTTCATTGAATCATTCTCGTCGTGTTGTCTATGCTAAGGAACTACTGATTTATGACGAGGCACATCTTGTTGAAGAGTTGTCTTCCCATGACGTAAACAACGTTGAGAGGATTAAGAAGAAGATAAATGGTGACCTTGTCCCAACCCCATCCTTGATTTTGACTTCGATTCATTGAGCCTCCCTGCTCTTCTTAATGCTGCATGGTACAGGTACAGAGTTAGGCTCTATGTCCCTATGCCTCACAGATGTTTCCACTGTCAGCATTTGGGTCATACTGGCTGAACTTGTAGGTTCCTTGCCCTGGGCCCTCCAGCAGTCTGCACGTTGTGTGGTTTAGATGTTCATGAGGGTGTGGAATGCCCTGATCCTGTATCTTGTGTCAATTGTATGGTGAGCACTCTGCTTCTTCTAAATCTTGTGGTCATTTCAAAATGAAACATGAAATTTTGTCTCTCAAAGCCACAGAGAGGCTGAATTTTACCAAAGCTAAGGACAGTGTCATGTCTATGTATGTCTGCCCTGGTGTGTCCTTTGCTTCTATTCTTTCTAGGTCAAAGCCTGCTGTGCACCGTTGTGGAGCCCCTGCTCCTCATTTTTACCTTCCTCCTCGTCTCTTGTCTGATACCGGACGTCCTACTACTCCTCATGGTCCCCCAGAGACTCCGGTACTTTTGCAGTATGCATCTTGTCCAGCTGCTGCTCCTATTCTGGCTGATTCTCCAGTACCGGCTGATACTCCTGTATTGGCTGCTCCTCCTGTACTAGCTGCTTCACCTTTACCATCTGCTCACTCTGCTACTGGTGTTCAGTCTTCCCTACAGTGTGCCTCTACAGATTCTAGTGTGTCCTCAAGTTCTGGTGTAGAGATGGAGGTTGCGTCTGCCAACCTCCAACAGGTGAGGAGTGAGGAGTCTATGGGTGATTCCCCTCCTTCCAAGGTTCAAACTTCTGTGCCACATGAGGATTCTGAGGGGGCTCTTCGCTCAGCAACCCAGGCAGTGGTGGCACCTAAATCAGTGGGTGTTCGTGATGGTTTTTCTAGTATTCCAGTCTCTGCTTCTTTCTGAAGTGTGGCTGGGTCTGGGTCTTTAGATACTCAAAGGGCTTAGCCACTGCCCCTTCTGATAAGACACCCGACGGCCGACCCTTGGTTGATTCAGTTGAGGAGGGTCCGGTTGGCCCCAAGGTACCAGCTGGACCCCCACATGGGTGGGTCTTCCAGGAAGGTCTCTGTGCCTCGGGCTCATTCTGGCGATGGGCAGGACGTGTCTCGGGGTAAGAGTCCTTTTCCCCATGGAAACTCTAAATCTTCATTGTCTTCTTGGTTGGTAAGGCAGAAATTCACGTCTAGGAAGAAGGGTTTTCACACCCTTCCTAGCGAAGTTGCTACATAGCCTTGTTGTTTCTCATTTCATATTATTTAATACTAATCAGTATGGCTCAATCAGTACCAATTGTCTTCAATGGAATTGTAGAGGTGCCATGGCAAATTGGGAGGAATTGCAGTTATTACTCTTTGCTCTGAACCTGCTCTGTGTCTGTCTCCAGGAGACAATGATGGGGGATAAACCGTTCCCTTCCATCAGGGGGTATGAGGTCTTCTATGCATCTCCTCCTGGTGGTCACAGCAGTGGATGTGCCACTTTATGCTGTTCTGATGTCCCCTTTATTTCCTTTGCGATACAGTCTCCCCTTCAAGTTCTAGCGGTACAGATGCACGTTGGGAGGTGCTATACCTTTTGTTGTCTGTACCTTCCACCTTCCATTCCTGTTATGCGTGCAGATTTGGAAACCCTTATCAGTTAACTTTCATCCCCTTTTCTATTCCTTGGTGACCTTAATGGCTGCCATCCTTTGTGGGGTGACTCACTTTCATCCCGGGGTGATTTTCTTGCCTCTTTGGTTGGGGATTTAGATTCAGTTGTCCTAAGTGATGGGAAGCTGACCCATTTTCATGATCAGACTGGCATGTATTCTGTCACTGACCTCACCATCTCCTCCTCTGACTGTGCCCTTGATTTTTCTTGGGAGGTTTTGGAAGATCTGTATTGTAGTGACCATAATCCTATGTTGGTCCAGTTTACTCGCTCTGTTCCTGCAGCCCGTATGCCACGCTGGTGTCTTGATAGGGTTAATTAGTCTCTCTTCGAGAAACTGTGTATTTGCCTACAGGGTTACTGATTTTTCAACTATTGATGATGCCGAACTTTATTTTACTAAGACCATTTTCTCAGCAGGGGTTCATTCCATCCCACGGATCCTGGTGTTTTTTTCTGGAGACCTGTGCCATGTGTCATGATGACTGCTCTATAGCAAAAGGAGCTTGCAAAGTGGCTGCCCATCAGTATTTTGCCAATTGTGGTGTTGTTCTAAAAAAATCCAGTTTTGCAAGGCAGGTGCTCACTATACTGTAGATGGGTCATGAAGCATGCTCACTGTAACTCGTGGAGGTCGTATGTTTCTACAGTTACGTCCTCTACTCCAATGCCTATGGTATAGAAAGAAGTGCGCAAGATTTCTGGTAGGTTCTCGCTCCCTTCCCCACCGGTGATGCAACTTCATGGAGATCTTGTGTTTGCACCAGATGCAGAAGCCTTTGCTTTTACAAGTCAGTTTTGTGCTGTCTCAAAAAAGGATCCTTCTAAGCTGTGTGCTAGCTTTCATAGGAATCAGGAGAGGCTGAGTCTTGATTTTGGGTCTCGTGGCAGAGAGCTGTATAATTTAGACTTTAGCCTCCATGAGCTGCGTGCTGCCCTCTTGGAGTGTGGTGACACTGCTCCTGGGCCTGACGACATTCCATATGCTCTGCTTTGCCATCTGCCGACTGATTCAATTCATTTTTTATTGGACCTTTTTAACAGGGTTTGGAGTGAGGGCTCTATTCCCAGGAGTTGGAAGTTGGGTATTGTTCTCCACATTTCCAAGCACGGTAAGGACCATTCCCATGTGTCCAACTATCGCCCTATTACCTTAATATCGTGCGTGTGCAAGCTATTCGGAAAGATGGTCAATGTCAGGCTTGTGTGGTTTCTAGAGAAGGGTTGCTTTCTCTCTCCATTGCAGAGTAGCTTCCGTATATTACGGTGTACTTTGGACAAGCTTCTCAGACTCGAGCCTTCGATCTGTGAAGCTTTTGCCCGTAAGCAACATCTTGTGGCTGTGTTCTTTGACCCTGGGAAGGCTTATGACACTGCCTGGCGCCATGGCATCCTCCAGCAACTTCATGCCTTCGGTTTACGTGGTTTCCTGTCTGTGTTGCTTGGAGACTTCTTGACTGATCCTGTGTTTCGGGTCCGTGTGGGTTCTACACTCTCTGTGCCACTGTGCCAGGAGGAAGGTGTCCCACAGGTGAGTGTCTTAAGTGTTTCCCTGTTTGCGGTGGCCATCAATGGTATCCTTGACACTGTGCTTGCTAGGGTATCCTCATCCCTTTATGTGGATGACTTAGCTATATGGTTTTCTGGCTCCCGCATGTCTGCTATTGAGCGGTGTATGCAACTTGCCTTGGACAAGATTTCTGCCTGGGCCACTTCCAAGGGTTTTCGGTTTTCCCCTTCTAAACTGTGCCTATGCACTTTTGTAGGATGAGAGGGGTACACCTGGACCCTGATCTCCAGCCTTGTGGCAGGAGACTCCATTGTGTGGCAGAGACGAAATTGTTGGGCCAGACGTTTGACCACTGTTTGACTTGGGTTTCACACTTGGCAAATCTTGAAGCATCATGTATGAAGGCTCTCAATATATTGAGGGTTCTGTGCTATACCTCTTGGAGTGCTGATCGGAGGACACTCTTGCATCTGTTTCAGGTTTTTGTAACATCCAAGCTGTCATATGGCTGTGAGGTCTACCCCTCAGCCACAGAATCCAGATTAAAAACTCTAGATGCTGTCTTTCATGCTAATCTTCACCTTGCAACTGGGGCTTTTCGTCATCTCCGATTCCCAGCTTGTTGGTGGAAGCTGGTGTGCCTCCCTTAGATCTACTGCATCAGCTTGTTGCAGCACGGTGCTGGCTCTGGATTCGTCACCTTCCAGATTCACTAGTCTGTGAGTGTGTGATGCAATGGTCTTGTTTCTTGTATTATAGCAGACACCCTCTCATGCCTTGTCTGTTTGGCTATAGGGTTCAGAATATCATGGAGGACTTTGGTTTGTCGGCAGTACCTGTCACTCCTGTTCGGATCCCTAGGGTTGTGCCATGGATCTTCCCCAAGGTAACTTTCTGCAAGTAATTTGCATCCTCAAAAGATTCTGTTGCTTCTCTGTCTCTCTTTCACTTGTTTTTAGAACATTCTAGTCATGGTGGTTCTGTGCCTGTGTATACAGATGGCTCTAAATCTGCCTCTAGTGTTGGTTTTAGAGTGGTATTTCCCAATTTTAGCCGTGGAGGTAGTCTTCCTTTGGCTGCCTTCGTTTTTCCCGCAGAATTATCAACTATTATTATAGCCCTGAAGTTGGTGCTTGTTCACCATGACAATTATTTTACTATTTTTAGCGACTCTCAAGGGATGCTTTTAGCCCTGGACTCTGCTAACTCTTCCCATCCTATAGTTTTAGCTGTTTTGGAGTGGCTGTTCGTCATTCGTCGTCGGGGGAAGAGAGTGGATTTCTGCTGGGTTCCTGCACATGTTGGTGTGGTGGGCAATAAGAGGGCAAATACTTTAACTAAAGCTGCAGCTTCTCAACAGCCGCCAACTGACTATCCGCTTCCTGCTTCTGATGTAACACATCACTTGCGGTCCAGAATTCGTAAGTGTTGGCAGAGATACTGTGATAGTGTTGCTCATAATAAATTAAAAGGAATCTTTTAGAATGAGAGTGGTTGTGCCAAGGGTTCTCCCCTCCATGTCTCAGCAATTGAGGTGGCTCTTGCTAGGCTTTGCATTGGGCACTCTCAGCTTACACATGGGTTCCTGATGAGTGGTGAGACTCAACCGTACTGTGATGACTGCCTTGTTCCCCTTACTGTCCGTCACTTGCTGGTCGAGTGTCAGAGTTTGGGGAACCTACGTCAGAGAGATGCTTCCATAGGCATAGAGGGGCAGATGGTGCCTACTGTCTCTCCTTGATGCTTGGTGGAGCCTCTAGAAACTTTACTGATGTTTTTAGTTTTCTTCAGGAGGCGGGCCTGCTTCCACTTTTATAGTAATTGATATTTTATTCACTATTATTGTTTTCAGTGTTTTATTTCTAATGACAGTTATTAACTTTATTTTGAATATGCACTTTTTGTTTGCTGTGTCTTTTAGCTTGTTGTCCAGCGGCATATGACCCTGGCAATTGCACCTCCAGTTTTTAATACAATCAATTAATCAATCGTCTGCGACAGAGTTTCTACTGGACTGGCATGCGGGAGGATGTTGAAGAGTGGTGTCAGGCCTGTGATGTACTGTACAGTATGCTGTGCCAAGAAGGGACCCAAGAAACGTGGTTGCTCCCCTCTTCAGCTGTACCAAGTGGGTGCACTGATGGAAAGAGTTGCGTTGGACATTGCTGGACCTCTGCCACTCACAGAAAGAGGAAACTGTTATGTATGTGTTGCCATGGACTATTCCACAAAGTGGCCAGAAACCTATGACATCCTCGATCAAAAGGCTACACCTGTTGCTCAGGTGTTAGTTGACCAGTTTTTCTGTCATCTTGGGATGCCACAAGAGCTACACTCAGACCAGGGTAGAAACTTTGAGTCTGCTGTGTTCCGTGAGTGCTGGAAGTTACTGGGGATCAAGAAGACCAAGACAGTCCCACTAAGGCCACAGTCAGATGGGATGGTGGAGAAATTCAACTGGACCCTGGGACAAGAAGTACCCAAGTACTGTGTGTAGGGACAGATGTAACGGGACCAGAAGTTACTTACACTGTTGATGCCATATCGGTCTGCAGCCCACGAGTCTACCGGCTACTCCCCTGCATGACTGATGCTGGGACACAAGTTACGATTACCAGTTGATCTGGTAATGAGAAGACCACCTGGTCACGAGCTGCCAAAAGACACCTCCAGCTATGCGAAGCATCTTTGGGAAAGTCTGGCTGAGGTACATCACCAAGTTTGAGGAGCCCTTAAGCTTCAAGGATGGTGACAGAGTTTGGCTGTACAATTCTCAGTGGAAGAAGAGACAGTCACCGAAGCTGCACAGCCCGTGGGATGGGTCCTACACTGTGATGTACCGCCTGTCAGACATAACGTACCGGACTCGGGGAGGCAGGAAATCTCGCCCAAAGGTAGTACACATGAATCCTCTGTGGCAGTGCCATGGGCCGGGACAGTACGGCTGGAACGTTTCCGAGGAATTTTGTTCTCCTGCAGCCAAGGATGTTGAGGAGGACCAAGGACCTGAAGTACAAGAGGATGGTGACATTTTCCCAAGAGATGAAGTGCATCTGGAAGAGGACCAAGACATTCCATGAGCAATGGACTGTGTGGAGGAGCAAGGACATCGTCGGAAGTGGCATAGGAAAAGCCCTGATAAGTTGAAAGATTTTTTTGTGTATAATCAAATGTTGATTTTGGATTAAGGATTATGTTTGTATACACTGTGTTGTTTTGTCAGGACGACAGATGACTA
>NC_136968.1:9535466-9579217 GCF_032717465.1 Coenobita brevimanus | reverse complement strand
TTGTGATGTTAGTGATTGTTTTGTTCTTGTTTGCTGTTGTTGATAATTGTTATGTTAGTGATTGTTTTGTTCTTGTCTGCTATTGTTGATAATTGTGATGTTAGTGAATGTTTTGTTCTTGTCTGCTGTTGTTGATATTTGTGATGTTAGTGATTGTTATGTTCTTGTCTGGTATAATGAAGTCGACTGCATTCTTTGGTTCTCCATTTTGACTTCTGCTCATCTATTTTCTCCCTATTCTCTGATGGAAGAATGTGTTATTTATTATTATGTAACACATTCAGCACAATTTACCACCATTCACCTCTGTGATTCGTCTCTGCAACACCGATTTCTTCCATGCATGATTCTCCATTTTTCGATTTTCCAACTTTTGCATTGAAGTCCCCCACAAGTGTAGTATATCAAGTCTTTCTTCTTCCATAGTCCAGGAGATGTTGTTATATTATGTTTCTGTTTCTTCATCCATAGTTTGAGAAGTGGGTGCATTTACTGTAATTTAATTTTTTTCAGAGTGCATCTTTTGCATGGGATGTGGGGCAGTGAAATGGCGGGAGACAGAGCGACATGAGGAGATTTGTTTGTGGCCACCCCTTACGAGATTAAGGCGTCTGGCAATAGATAGATAGATAGATCATTTGCATAGTTTTATTACAGTCCAAGCTAGTGTGTCAGACACGCTGCTGAATTTAACAATGTTCTCTGCAACATGCCTGTTAATTAGAAATCCTACACCACTATTTCTTTCATTCTGCCTGTCTCTATAGCAAAATATTTGGTTCCTGTCTTGGAGATGAATAAAATTTTCTTCTTTTCTGTGAATTTCACTCAGACTTATAATATCCCAACTAATGTTTTCTACTTAAGTCATTAAGGTATGAAGCTTATAATATGCTAGACTTCTTAGCTTGTACGTGTAGATCTTCATGGATTTCAGTTTGTTTAATATCTGGTCTCTGATTTGCACACTGTCAACGACAGTTCTCTTGCATTTTCTCGGTGGTAGGGCTACTTGGGAAAAAGCGGCTGGTGGTTGCCCCCTACCACTAGCCTTCACTAGTGTTCTGCTTGTTTCTTGTCTTCTGCAGCCTTCTTCTTATCTTCCTTTATCTTCAGACAGTCAAAACTGACGTGTCCCGCCTCACCACATGTTCAACACCCTTTTGTTGCATTCGTAAATTTCTTTGTACTGTTCTATTCTCGCTCCTTTTTTCCATTTTTTAATAATCCTCCTTCTTGTGTCCTTGCTTCCCAGAGAGCCAGCAACCTTCTCCGGTCTTCTCCTGTTCCCTCCTCCACTAGTAGTAGTCCACTTTCCTATGTGCTGGCTTTTCACAGTACCAGCAACTTTCATTAAATTTCTCCACTTAATGTACCTGTCCCTTTCTTGCCCTGAATCCTGAACTACGACCTGCCTGGAAACTGGAAGTACTGGACCTGACGTAGGACTCAAATTCCATAGCCCTGGCTAGTGCTTTTTGCATGGTTCTTGGTTGTAACTGCTTCACATGCACTTTCAACTCTGCATTGTCAAGAGCATCAGTGAATAGCTAACAGGTTAGGTGTTGCTCCAGGATACACCTTGTGTGCCATATTCTCCAGGTCATAAGCAAGCTGCTGAAGGGATTTTGCCTCGAGCCCATACACGAGTCCGGAATCTTGTTCTGTAAACCTGTCTGGAACATGGTCCCGTACCTGAGCTCAAGCACTTCTAGTAGGGAGTGATAACTGTTTCTCCCCTCCACTGACATTTGGCCAAGACTCTCCATTGCGGCACCCTTGAGGCTAGTAGCAAGCTGCACTGTACTCTGCCTATGACGTGAACTATGCTGACGGACAAGTAACTCAAACAACACACAGTAAGCTTCCCAAGTTGCTTTCCCATTAAATTCCTGAGGTTTCCTTGTTATTAAACCCCTATTACAGCCATGCGTATCACTGGATTGGGGCCTTAAAACTGGGGAATCATAATTAAGTCTAGGACTCAAAACCCCTACTTTATGATTATTTGACCATGTAATGCTAACTTTAGATGCTTTGGGTTCGTCAAGGTTCAACATGCACTCTTCATTTTTTTTTTAACATGCTCCCTGTACACTAACCTGAGGGTCAGCAGTGTAAGATTTCTCTACACTCTCAATTCTATCACTAATCTTCAACTGCTCATCTCCATGCTGTCTGCACTCCATCATGTTATTGCTTACCTCATGCATCTGCTGCTGTAGCCCAGCATATACTTCCTTCTTCAACTGTTGCAGTTTTTCCTTCATTTCCCCCATGAAAGTACCTACTGTAGCTGTCCCTGCATCCTCACTTGCAATCCTTCATTTGCTCCTGTAGTGCCTCTTGAATCCATTGATACCACTCTTTCTCTCTGTGCTTCTAGTTGTTTACTCTGTGCTTGTACTTGTTCCCTGAGTTCTTTCTGGAACTCTTTCTGTTCTTCACTTTCTGCTTCTAGTTGTTTACTGAGTTGTTTCTTTAGCTCTTTCCGTCCATCATTTTGTGTTTGTGGTTGTTCACTGAGTTCTTTCTGCCCTTCAATTTGTCCTCGTAGTTGTTCGCTTTGTGCTTGTAGGAACTTTATGATTGCAGCCAGAGATATCTGCTCCTGCCTAGCTTGGCTTCTTGTCTACACCTTCTGGCCCCATGTCAAAGATATGTCTCACTGCTGTCACTTTTCGATTCCAAATCCTAACACCACTTGTTAGGTCCACATCCCATACTGCAATTGGTTCCAACAGTAGTAGTTCAGTATAGGAAGGACGTCGCCCAGTGAATCATCCCTCGTAGGGTCTGCCCTTCAATGTGCAAAAGATCAGCTCAATCATCTTAAGAACACAAACTTCTCGCGTTCGATGTCTTTATTTCCCAAGTAATTACACTGGGTGCTTGTCAATTACACTTCACTGAGTTCACTAGTACCAGAGGTACACTAACTTCACAAGGCCACAAGTAAAACTGAACTCACTGAAACTCGTCAGATCGCTCCATCATCCTTTTATAACTTGCCTGATACTCAAATGCTCTACTACATACTCGTCGCAACAACAGTTTTCTATTCCAGAACGCTTTTACATTATGTAGCACTCTAATATTTTATAATATAAACTGAAGTTTACTTACATAATTTAGCAAACAATCGCCTAAGTAAAACGGTATAGAGAAAAAAAGAATAAGAATTATTGCATAACTTTAGAAAATACCTCTGCTCCAAGAGCAGGCTGTATGGCAACTCTGATTAGTAACTGAAGAGGCCCAAACCATCAGCAATATCCGTTTAGAGCTCCTGCATCTGAACGGTATTTTTATTGTATTACATTGCCCTAAGAAGGTATGATTATCTTATCATTCAGTGTCTAATGGACTAACGCGGAACACAAACACACACACACACACAGTTTATATATATATATATATATATATATATATATATATATATATATATATAATATATATAAATATATAATATATATATGTATATATATATATATGTGTGTCGTTCGTTCGTTTTTAAAGGCTCCAACATGCTTGCATGTGTTGGCCTATATATATATATATATATATATATATATATATATATATATATATATATATATATATGTATATATATATATATATATATATATATATATATATATATATATATATATATATATATATATATATATATATATATGTAATATATTATAATATATATATGTATATATATAATATATATATATATATAATTATATTTATATGTATATATATAATATATATATATATATATATATATATATATATATATATATATATATATATATATATACATTATATACTTTTTTTTTTTCGAAATAACAGAACGGAGGAAGGAAAAACAAATCAGTAAAAAAAAATAATCCATACACCAGATTACTGGTGTCCTCTGTTCATAAAATATCTGTAACAGTTAGACCTGAACAGTTGTGGGTTGAAATTTGGAGGGAAACAACTCTGGGGAAGCGAGTTCCAGAGAGATGCAGTTCGGGGAATGAAAGAATTCTGATAGGCAGAAGTTCTGCAATATGGCTGAGTGACATTCCAGTCATGAGCGCTACCAGATGTCCGTGTAGCACGAGGGAAGGCATGGAGAGGTGGCACCATGGACGCAACTTCGTCTGAGCATTTGCCATAAAAATATGTGTAAAATAATGCAAGGGAGGGAACATTCCTTCTTACTTGTAGGGGAGGTAGTTTATATGTAATGGCAGGGTTGTTAATGATTCTAACAGCTTTTTTATGAATTTGTCTAGTTGTCTTAATGAAACCTCTCCAAACCGTTCCACAAGGGTGAGCAATATTCAAACTGAGAGCGCACATGACTCTTATAAATTATAGCTAACTGCTCATCGTCGAAGAAGTTACGGACTCTGTACAATAATCCAAGTTTCTTTGAGGCGGTTTTAGCAAGCGATCTGACATGAGAGGTCCAGCTGAGGGCACTGTTAAATGAGACGCCAAGAATTTCAATACTTTTGGAGATGGGAATATTAGTAGCACTGAAGGTAATGTACGAATCTGGCAATATCTGTCTATTAGTAAACTGTATATATTTAGTTTTACTAGCATTAAAAGAGACAAGGTTGTTTTGTACCCATTCACTGATTGTAGATAAATCTTGATTTATGGAGATGGCTATACTGAGTTGAGAGGTGGAGATATTAGACTTTGTAAATGGATGTCTGAGTGTGAATGAACTATGTAGTGTTGAGTCATCTGCACTGAGTGAATGGGATTGTGAGTGACAGATGAGAGATCATTAATATGAACCAGAAATAGGGTTGGCGCCAGAACTGATCCCTGCTGCACGCCGGCGTTAATTGAGTGGAAATTGGAATATACATCATCTACTTTTACTCTTATTTTCCTGTCACTAAGATATGAAGAAATCAAAGGAATAAAAGACATTAGTCCATAGCAAGGGAGTTTGGACAGCAGGGAATGGTGCCATACACTGTCGAAAGCTTTAGAGATATCAAGAGCTACTGCATGAGTTTCTCCAAAAAGATCAATTGATTGATGGATGGTATGAGTTAAGAGATTGAGTATGTCAATGGTGGATCTTTCGTGGCGAAAACCATATTGTCTGTCACTAATTAAGTTGTTGGATTCAAGCTGTTTAACAATGTGCTTATTAATTCAAGTTTCAAATACCTTACCAATAGAAGATGTGACAGCTATTGGTCTGTAATTGGAAGGGTCAGACGAACTTCCTTTCTTCGGAACTGGGTGGATATTGGTTTCTTTCCAAGAATTTGGGAATAAAGAAGTACGTATGCATAGGCTGAATAATTTAGCTAGGACAGAGGCAAGTTCAGGGGAACACTTTTTCAAAACAATTGGCGGAATTCCATCTGGGCCTGGAGCTTTGTTGGTAGGTAAATTGTCTAGGATGGATTTTACGTATCTTGTCTGTATTTTAAGTGGGGCAATTTAGGGAGAATCAAGTTCCAGTACTGGGACATTCTGGCTGGTATCGTTTATGGTAGAGTTTCTTGCAAAGGTACTAGCAAAGATATCTGCTTTCCCACGTGGGTCATTTGTAATGTTGCCATCTGAAGATTTTAGTGGGGGAATGGAAGATGACTTGTTAAAGTTATTATTGAAAGAATTAAGTGTTGACCAGAATATTCTATTGTCATTAGGGTTGTTAAGTAGTTTTAATGCTTGCTTTTGAAGAAAGTTTGATTTAGCTAGATCTGATACAGCTTTTGCATGATTTCTAGCAATTTTAATTTGGGAGAGTGATTCAGATGTTTTTTTATTTTAAGTAAGAATTATATACTAATGACTTTTGGGCTGTTTCTTTGGCACAGTTTCCATGAAACCATTTAGGAGAGTTCGATCTTTTAGTGAACTGTTGACTTGGTATGAATAAATCCATACCAGCTAGTATTAAGTCGCAAATGTGGGACTGGGTAGAACTGGGATCACTAGAGAAGAAAGACTGCCATGGAACATCAGCAAGATAATTTCTAAATCCATCCCAGTCTGCCCTATCAATGTGCCATCGGGTCACCCTGACAGGTTCAGAACGGGGAGGTATATATATATTAACTTATTATATAATATATATATATATATATTATATACAGGGTTTAACGCGACGTATGACAAAAACTTATACCAATGATCTATCATGTAATTTTGAGTATGTTTTGTCCTATAAACATATGCTCTCTGCGACCCCATATCAGTACCCAGCATTCGGCTGTTTTGTGGAAAAGCTTCGTGCCTTGCATGTGCCATTGGGTGAGAGCTTGGCAGGGCGACGGGAGACGAGTATTATTAGCTTGTACTGCACTGAACATGAAAATCCCATATCCTATCAGTACACACGAGTTTTAAGAAGAAACTTTACGTAGTCTATTGATTCTTTAACATCGTCATGCATTCATGCAATTCTTTTGCAAAAATCGACTGTAATTAAGGATTAAATTCAAAATTTTATGGCTTGCAAGGGAGTAGGGAGGGAGGGAGGACAGGCTGGTGTGTTGTTGCCAGTTATGTAATATTTGTTTTGTAGGATGTTGCTACCAGCATTATCATAACATCCACAGCTCATTCAGTGAAAAAAAGGTTATTCTAAAGGAAGATTTGACTCACTTCTTCAGGAAGAATTTTATTTATCACAATTTTTCTGCTGCAAGTAAACGTGGCGCCATTGGGTATCTCCACCTGTATTCCTCTCTGCAGACTGGCATTACCATCGCAGAATCCGTAAAAAAAATACTCGATATCTCCATATTCTTCATTGCTGTACGTACGTGGCATGCTGTTTAATGAACATGTGAAGCTGAACCTGGTGAACAACAAAACAAAGAGAACGGTATTTGAAGTGTGTGCCTCCCCTGCAAATGTTCCCGTTCAAATGACGGTGGACGCACGGTTGCCAAGTCCTTATCATCAATCTCGCTAGTTTAGTCCTGAAAACTTGCTAGAATGTCGCTAGATAATAAACACTGCAAAACATCGCTAGAAAATACGATAAAATCTCTAGAATATCACCTAAAAATGGCAAAAATATCCAGAATGTAGCTAGATATCATGTTGCCAGATGTTAGTGCCGCAAGTAGAAGCAAAAAATAGGTCTAGCTACATAGCCATTACATTGGCAATCCTGTGTCACTGTTCTCACGTCAACAGCATATGAAAAAAATGGTGCCATGTTTACTTTCAGCAGAAAAATTTTAATGAATAATAATATTACTCCTGACTTAAAGTGATGCTAGTCACTCAGTAGAGTAATGTTCTTTCACTGAGTGAGCTGTGGATGTTATGATAATGCTGGTAGCAACATCCTACAAACCAATTATTATATAACTGGCACAACACACCAGCCTCTCCTCCCTCCCTTCCTACTCCCATGCAAGCCATAAAATTTTGAATTTAATCCTTAATTACAGTCGATTTGTCCAAAAGAATTGCATGAATGCATGACTTGATGTTAAAGAATCAATAGACTACGTAAAGTTTCTTCTTAAAACTCGTGTGTACTGATAGGATATGGGATTTTCATGTTCAGTGCAGTACAAGCTAATAATACTCGTCTCCCGTCGCCCTGCCAAGCTCTCACCCAATGGCACATGCAAGGCACGAAGCTTTTCCACAAAACAGCCGAATGCTGGGTACTGATATGGGGTCGCAGACAGCATATGTTTATAGAACAAAATATACTCAAAATTACATGATAGATCATTGGTGTAAGTTTTTGTCATACGTCGCGTTACACCCTGTATAATATATATGTTATATATATATTATATATATATTATATATAATATATATGTTTTATACATTATATATAATATATGTTATATATATATTATATATATACAGTTTATCTATATATATTATATATATATTATATATGTATATATATATTATATATATTATGTGTATATTATAGATAGATAGATAGATATAGATATATATGTATAGATATAGATGTGGATAGATAGAGAGAAACAGATAGACAGATAGATAGACAGACAGATAGATACTAAGTATCTACATACTTGGGAGTTCCTTTATTTAATGTGATGACCGTCTTTGGTGTATTTGAGCTACACATTATTTACGTTTTAGTTTAGTTCATCTTCAGTCCTCTACTGAAACTTTTTCTTTTTACATCATTTAACATTTCTCGCAATGTCTCTGTTGTCTATGAAATTAGGATAGTGTCATGGAAATCTTGAATAGTTTAAATTTTTTCCATCTGTGCTTACTTCTTTGTTCCTCCATTCTACATTTTCTGAAAATGCTTTCAAGGTATGCTGTAAATAATTTTGGTGAAATTTTATGTCCCTGATGCAGGCCTCTCTCAATGTCATTTTTTTCCCCCGAGTCTTTATGCAACTTTGTGTATCACTTCCCTCCGTGTATGTTTTTGAGCAGATTTACAATGTTTTCATTTTTTCCTTATGCCCGCAATGAATTTACAATTGCTATGTTCTCCACTAAGTTGAAAACCTTTTCGTAATCATCAAAACCTAAGCGTAGTTGGTTGTTACCGGTATATTCTGTAGTTTCCTCAATCACCTGATTCACTGTGTATAGATGATCAGTAGTCAAATACCCGCCGCGAAATCTGGCCTGCTTACGAGATTAGTTTTCTTCCAGATTTGTTGTTATTCCGTTCGCAAGGATTTTAGTGAAGAGTTTGTAAATAACTGATAATACAAATAGATCGATAGCTGCTAAGATCTTCTGGGTCACCTTTCTTGTACAGCAAAATACAGATAACTTCCAATAATCCAGCATCCAATGGTTCAGAACACCCGATGGTTCAGAATTTTCAGTCCTGGGTAATTTTTAGCTTTTCTTAGTACAAAATCGAGAAAAATCATAAATAGAAAAATATCGAAAAATAGCTGAAAATGGTGCGCCGAACTAAGAAAGAATGTAAATAAAGTAAAGAAAACTATCATTTTTTAATTTTTATATTTTATTATTATTTTGGGAGTGTGTTTTAAACATTTTCAGGTACCTGTCTGATAGTCCGGAAAATCTGATAATCCAGAAGGTCCGTGGGCTACTGCATTCCGGACTAAAAGATTTCTACTGTAACTATTGCATTTTACCATGTTTGGGGATACACATTTTCTTCTTACATGAAAATTGTGCGAGTTGGATAACATTTCCATCCGACAATACACTTGTTAATGTTTTACCTACTTTTTTTCCTTTTCATTATCTGAGGAGAAAAGTTTACTTTATCTGGTGTTTCCTTCCACTGATGTTTCACTTGTATCATCTGAAAAATCAGCTTTTGGTATTGTTGTCTTTGATGTATACAGGTCTGAAAAGTTCTCCAACTCTTCACCATCTACTCTCTGTGTTGGTGTTCATTTCTGTTGTTCCGTGATAAAATTTATTGGTTTCTTAGTGGATTTTCCTTCACACCCATTTCAGATTTTTTCCTTTTTGGTGTCTTTGATCTCAACCTTGCTCTTCTGTTTTTTTTTTTTTTGTCTGTCCACACTTTCAATTTGTCTTTATTTTTTCATCTTTCATCTACTTTCTTCTTGTCCTGAGCTCGACGGTCACTTTTTAAAGGATGTTGGTTTTTATTAGAGTAGTTTTCCCTACCGCCTCTGCTTATTCCCCTTGTACTTTTGTAAGTCTATTACTCAGTTCTTCAGTGTTATATTTGGTATACAGTAACTTGGAGCCTAAAATATGTTCTTTATTATTAAGTGAAAGGGAGCTTTGCTGGTTTTTTGATTGGGCATGCATTTTTATTTTCAATTACCTTCTTTCATTTTTCTTTGAAAAGTTGAATGTGGCTGTGCAACTAAGTATTCTGTAGTCAGTTCCTATATTTAATTTGTTGATAATTATGATATTAGTGATTGCTTTGTTCTTGTCTACTATAATGAAGTCAAATGCAGTCTTTGGCTCTTAGTTTTGACTTCTCGTCTATTTTCTCCCTGTTCTTTGATGGAAGAATGTTATTTATTATTATGTAATACATTTCTGCAAAACTTAACATCATTTCACCTCTGTGATTCCTCTCTCCGACTCCGATTTTTTTTTTTTTTTTCATGCATGCTTCTCCGTTTTTCGATTTTCCAACTTCTGCATCGAAGTCCCTCATAAGTGTAGTATATCTGATCTTTCTTCTTCTTTAATCCGGGAGACAGTGTTATATTGTGATTCTATTTCTTCATCCGCACCCTTACTGTAATTTAATTATTTACAGTAATTTAAATTACTGTAATTTATTTATTTTCAGTGTGTATCTTTTGCATAGTTTTATTACAGTCTAAGGTCGTGTGTCAGACACACTGCTGAATTTATTAATGTTCACTGCAATATGCCTGTTATTTAGAAATCCTACACCACTATTTCTTTCAACTGCCTTTCTCTATGGTAAAATATTTGATCCCTGTCGTGGAGATGAATAAAGTTTTCTGCTTTTCTGTGGATTTCACTCAGATTTATAATAACCTACCTAATGTTTTCTAATTAAGTCATTAAGGTATGAAGTCTGTAATCTGCTAGACGTCTTGCTTTGTACGTGTAGATCTTCATGGATTTCAGTTTGTTTAATAATGTGGTCTCTCATTTGCCGAGACAGTGCATGCTCACCTTCTGTGACACACTGCCCATAAAGTCAAGGGGCAGTGTGTTTGGACATTTGATTGACTGTGATCCAACAGGAATGCACAAATAGTTATTATCAGTAGAATTCATATATGGTGGAGGGAAGTCTGGCAAAATAGTTTCATCATCCCTGCCACATAGTTGCAGGCGAGATGAAATTTTTGTGCGATTTCTTCGGTATATTCCTTGTAGGTTTATACTATATATCTTTAGGAAGTCTATGGTTTGTACTGTCTAAGACCCTTCCTCACATATCTATGAGGAATTCCCCGATCCACCGCCTGACGAAACGCTTGAAAACAGTGGAACTTTTCCAATATATATATATATATATATATATATATATATATATATATATATATATATATATATATATATATATATATCATCAGCCGTATGGGTGTCCATTGCAGGACCGGCCTATCCCAGCCGAAGCGAGGACGATACAGCCAATGTATCTCTACAAAGTGGCTTAGGCTGTCTGGTAGAGATTGTATGTAGGGTGGGAAGTGCTTGTAAGTGTAATTGTAGTGTTCGAGTGGCTTTGGATGTGTGTGTAGTCTGTGAACCAAGTGTAATCGGCCCGCGCAAGCCGAGTGGGTGCAAGCACACTTTATAGTAAGCAACACTTGTTCAACCACAGCACCCCTTGTGTCCGCCAAAGCAGTATGTGGCCGGGTGAACACTCCCAAAGTTTATTACTCTAGCGGGGCGCAAACTCTCGTTCTTCTGTGTACGAAAACGCACACTTTACCACTGTACCACAGAGGCTCCATATATATATATATATATATATATATATATATATATATATATATATATATATATATATATATATATATATATATATATATATATATATATATATATATATATATACAAATATATATAATATATTTAAAACAAATATATATATATAATATATATAAAATATATATATATAAATATATATAATATATATATATATGAAATATATATAAACAATTATACAGTATATATATAAACAAAAATATAATATATGTATGTGGAATAACTGAAACAAAATGGAGAGGAGAAAGTGTGAATGGGAGTATGGATGGGGTATATGTGCAGGAGTAGGTGAGAATGAGAGGGCAAAGGAAGGAGTATGTATAGCTGTGAGTAAAAGATGGAAGAAGAGCATAAGACAGTATGGATCAGTTGGGTCAAGGATTGTGTGGGTAAAGTTGAAAGTTGGAATACAAATGTGGGCGATTGTGTGTGTGTAGGCGCCAACGCAAGATCGTGCTAGCAGAGTTAGAGAAGAGTTCTGGACAAATGTGGAAGTGTGCACGGAAAAGTTTGGAAGGAATGAGAGAGTGTTTTTGATCGGTGATATGAATGGTAAAGTAGGGAATGTGAAGGTGGATCGATTAGTTGGTGAGTGGGGTGTGCCTGCTGAGATAGATGAGAATGGGAGTGCGTTAGTGGACATTTGTGCTGGGAGGGGTTGGTGATAGCCAATACCCTCTTCAGGCATAAAATGATCCACAGGTATACATGGCGAGTGATGAGAAGGGTGGGTGGTGACCTGAATGAAAGGAAGGCAATGATTGATTATGTGTGTGTGGATGAAAGGATGCGAAAATGTGTAATGGATGCAAGAGCTTATAGAGGTTGGGGGATTGGACTTTTTGACCAATACTTCATGGTGGCCAGAATTAGGATCCAAGAAAGATGGAGGAATAAAGAAGGGAAAGACGAGAGGAAGGAGTAGTTGCAAGGAGAGTGGAAAGGTTACAAGAGGATGAGAAAAAGGCAGAGTATAAGAGAGAAGTGGAGGAACGACTGGGCAAATATGAATTGGAGCAGATGGGGGACGTGGAAGGTGTGTGCAGGATATTTACAGAAGAAATATGTGCAGCATGTGATGTGGTGTGTGTGGGAGGAAGAGAAGACGGAGGGGGGGTGCAAGGAACAGCGTGGTGGACTGAAGAGGTGAGAGGCTGTGACACAAAAGAAGAAAGCATACAATGAATGGATGAGAAATAGGGGCGTGGAAGAAGTTGAGAGGCAGAAGAGAGAGTTATATGTAGAAAGAAAGAGAGAGGTGAAAAGATTAGTAACAGAGAGTACGAAGAGAGTGGATGAGGAATTTGGAAGGAATTTGAGTGTAAAGTGGAGGGACTGTAAGAAAATGTTCTGGAAAGAGATGAAGAATGTAAGACAGGGTGGAAGTGAGGTTAGCAGGGGAGTGAAAGATAAAAATGGTAGATTACTAGTGGAGAAGGGAGAAAAAGTGAGCAGATGGAGAGAACACTTTAAGGAATTGTTGAACATGCAGGATGGAAGTAATGCAAATATAAGTGGCTGGGGAATGGCTGGGAGAAGGAGGGAGGTGAGAAGACAGGAAGAAATCAGTAGGATAGAAGTTGTGGAAGCAATGAAGAAAGTTAAATTGGGGAAAGCCCCAGGAATTGATGGAGTATGTGGTGAAATGCTGAAGCATGGGGGAGAGATAGTAGTAGAATGAATGTGGAAGATGTGCAGATCGGTCTGGGAGGAAGGTAGAGTCCCGGAGGATTGGAAGTCAGGTATAATTATTCCCTTGTACAAAGGAAGTAAGATTAGTAAGAGAGAGTAAGAAGAGAGTGGATGAGGAATTTGGAAGGAATTTGAGTGTAAAGTGGAGGGACTGTAAGAAAATGTTCTGGAAAGAGGTGAAGAGAGTAAGACAGGGTGGAAGTGAGGTTAGCAGAGGAGTTAAAGATAACAATGGTAGATTACTAGTGGAGAAGGGAGAAAAAGTGAGCGGATGGAGAGAACACTTTAAGGAATTGTTGTACATACAGGATGGAAGTAATGCGTGTATAAGTGGCTGGGGAATGGCTGGGAGAAGGAGGGAGGTGAGAAGACAGGAAGATATCAGTAGGATAGAAGTTGTGGAAGCAATGAAGAAAGTTAAAATGGGGAAAGCCCCAGGAAGTGATGGAGTGTGTGGTGAAATGCTGAAGCATGGGGGAGAGATAGTAGTAGAATGGATGTGGAAGATGTGCAGTTTGGCCTGGGAGGAAGGTAGAGTCCCGGAGGATTGGAAGTCAGGTATAATTATTCCCTTGTACAAAGGAAAAGGGGAAAAAGAAGTGTGTGGTAATCATAGGGGCATTTGTCTTCTTAGTGTAATAGGAAAAGTGTATGGTAGGATACATATTGACAGAGTTAGAGAAAGAACAGAGGAATTAGTTGGAGAAGAACAGGGAGGCTTTAGGAAGGGAAGAGGGTGTGTAGATCAGATATTCATTCTTAGATCTTTAGTGGAAAAGTTTCTAGAGAAGAGAAAGAAGTTGTATGCGGCTTTCATGGATTTGGAGAAAGCATATGACAGGGTGGATAGACAAAGATTGTGGAAAGTATTAAGAATATATGGAGTAGATGGAAAGTTGTTGAATGCAGTGAAGAGTAAGTATGATGGTGCTAAGGCTGCAGTGCGTGTGGATGGTGAACTAAGTGAATTTTTCTCTTTCTAGGTTGGGTTGAAACAGGGATGTGTCATGTCTCCATGGTTGTTCAATCTGTTCATAGATGGGGTAATAAAAGAGGTACAAGGTAGGGTAGTGGATGTTGGAGTGGCCCTAGTGAGAGAGGATTATGTTTGGAAACTCCCTGTACTGTTGTTTCCAGATGATACTGTGTTGTTGAGTGAAGGCGAAGGGGAGTTGCAAGGCTTGGTGGATGAGTTTGGGAGAGTGTGTAAGAAACGGAATCTAAAGGTAAATGTGGGAAAGAGTAAAGTGATGGTCTTTAAGAGAGGTGAAGTCAGTGAATGTACAGCGAGGTTGGATGGTGAAGAATTGGAAAATGTGAGTACGTTTAAGTACTTGGGTAGTGTGATGAGTAAGGATGGAGGTTTGGAAGGTGAAGTGCTTGAAAGGGTACAGCAGGGAAGAAAGGTTGCTGGTTCTTTGAAAGCAGTGATAAGAAATAGGGAAGTGAGCATGGAAGTGAAAATGTTACTACATGACAGTATTGTGATACCAACTCAAATGTATGGAAGTGAAGCTTGGACGTTGTTGGAAGGACACAAGTCAAGAGTGAGAGCAGTGGAAATGAGTTATTTAAGAGGAGCCTCTGGAGTCACATGGAGAGTCAGGCTGAGGAATGAGGATATAAAGGAGCGTTGTGGTGTGGATGTGGACGTGATAGGAAGCGTTATGAGGAACACACTGAGGTGGTTTGGCCATGTGTAGAGGATGGAGGGTGAGAGACTGCCGAAGAGAGTGTATGTGAGTGAGGTGGAGGGAAGAAGAGGGAGAGGGAGGCCGAGGATGAGATGGAGGGATGGGGTGGAGAGGTATATGAGAGAGGGGGGGTGAGTTGGGAGCAAGGCAGTAAAATGGCGGGGGACAGGGCGACGTGGAGGCGATTTGTTTGTGGTCACTCCAAACGGGACTGAGGCGTCTGGCAGTAGATATATAAACAGATATATATAAACAAATATATATAATATATATATAAACAAATATATATATTTATACATATATATATACAGTATACATATACATATAGATATATACAGTATACATACATATATACATCTAGCTATCTATATACCTAGGCAGCTTCCCCCAAGGAAAGGGAGGTAGTCGAGACAGGACGACACACTCCCCATGTACTCATCCATTCAAACATATTCATTCGCATATTAGCCCCAAAGGGGAGAATGGACAGATCCTCACCGCACCACACCGCACAAGGGTCAACTGCGCAATGCAATCAGTGACATCCGCAGCAGGGCCCGACACCAGAACTGGTTTACCCCTGCCACATCATAACAGACCCATCCCCTTACCCGCACCTGACCTGAGTAGCTGATCAGACCAAATGCGGGAGATATCCCCTCAGGGCTGCGTCATCACTTATTCATTCACAATTTCTCTCCATTTATTTCTGTCACGCACAGCCACTCTTCCTTGCTCAATAGACATCCCTCTCGCATGCAGCGCTCTCTTCACACTGTCCATCCATCCTATTCGTGGTCTTCCTCTCAGCCTTACACCTCTCACATCAGATCTAATTATCTTTTTCACCAATCGCTCATTATCCATTCTCTCCATATGCCCCAACCATCGCAACACCCTCTGCTCAACTCTAGCAGCTATCTCCCGAACAACTCCAGTTCTCCTTCGCACTTCATCATTTCGCACCTGATCCATACGCGTCACTCCACACATACTCCTCAGACACATCATCTCCATTACATTCAAACTTTTCCTCTGCTACACCCATATTCCATGTTTCAGCCCCATATAACGCAGTCGGTACCACAACACCCTCATACAGCCTTCTCTTTACATCCATTCTAAGTGAACGACATCTAAACACTTTTTTCATTCCTGCCAGCACCTTTCCTACTTCATTTATTCTAAACTTCACTTCTGCATCTATTCTTCCATCCACAGCAACATGTGACCCTAGATATTTAAAACAATCTACCTCCTCAAGCAACTCACCATTCAAAACTATATTCATCCCCCTACCATCTATCAACCTCGTACACTTCATCACTTTACTCTTATTCTCATTTACTTTCAATTTCCTCCTTTCACACACTCTTCCAATCTCCTCTACCAACTGTCTCAATCTCTCCTCTGAATCAGTCACCAGTGCAGTATCATCTGCAAACAGCAGCTGCTTCAGAGTCCACTCTCCACCATCAACATTCACCAGACTCAGACCTCCACCTAAAACTCTTGCATTCACCTCCCTTACAACACCATCCATGTAAATGTTAAACAACCAAGGCGACATCACACATCCCTGTCGCAGCCCCACTTTCACGGGAAACCAATCACTCACAGCATTTCCCACTCTTACACACGCTCTACTAATAAATAAAAACTTTTCATCCCTTTTAGTAACCTACCATCTAGTCCATACAATCTTAAAACCGTCCACAAAGCCTCCCTATCAATTCTATCATACGCTTTCTCTAAATCCATAAATGCCCAAAACACATCCTTGCCTTTCGCTAAATACGTTTCACACACTTGTCTCACAGCAAACACCTGATCCACGCATCCCCTCCCTCTCCTAAAGCCACATTGCTCATACCAATCACTCCCTCTGTGACCTCTCTAACTCTCATAATTAACACTCTACCATACACCTTACCTACAACACTCAACGGACTTATACCCCTAAAGCTAGTACATTCATACTTATCACCCTTGCCTTTATACAACGGGACCAAACAAGCACTTGCCCAGTCAATTGGCACCATACCTTTCTCAGAGCACACATTCAACAGTCTTTCTAACCAGTCAACAATTGTCACTCCACCACCCTTCAGGCATTCCACAGCACACCCATCCATACCTGCTGCTTTCCCTGTTTTCATCTCCTTTACTGCCTTCTCCACTTTCTCCTTCGTGATCAAAGAATCATTCAACTCTCCCAACACATTTATTCCTTGCACCCTTCCATCCGCCACAATCTCAGCCACCCTTTCCTCCTCTACATTTAACAATCTTTCAAAATACTCTGCCTATCTCTTCCTTACTGCATTCATCTCAATTAACATCCTTCCATCCTCAGCTTTTACTCGTTCTTCCTTCCCAGACTCTCCCTTTCGCACCCTTTTCACCTCCTTCCAAAACATTTTCTTATTCTGTTGAAAATTCTCTGTCAGCCGCCTACCCCACCTCTCATCTGCTGCCACTTTAGCATCACGCACAGCCCTTCTCGCTCTATTCCTCTTTTCGTTATACCTTTCATATGACAACTCATCCTTCCTCTGCAGCCACACTTCATATGCACGTCTCTTCTCAGCCACAGCCATACTTACTTCCTCGCACCACCATTCACTTCCTTTTCTTACACCACCACCCACACGTCTCACACCACACACCTCTTCTGCATGCCCCACCACAGCACTCTTAAATAACTGCCATTCCTCCTCCATGCTGCCATTTTCCCGATCTTTCACTGCGTTCCACTCATCTTTCAATTTCTCCTGATACTCTATCTTTTTCTCTCTTTTATCCAACTCACTCACTTTCAAAACCTCCCTGCCACACCTAACCCTCCTAGCTCTCACCCATCTCTTACCTACTCTTAACTTTCCCTCCACCAGGTAGTGGTCAGACATACCTCCACCTCCCCTCTCAGAACTCTCACATCCAACAATCTTCCTATTACATTCCTAGACACAACCACATAGTCCATCAAAGCTCTATCAACAACCCTTCCACCCTCCTGTCTCACCCATGTATACTTATAAATATCTTTCTTCTCAAACAGCGTATTCCCAATCACCATCTCTCACTCAACACACATCGCTATCATTCGTTCCCCATTTTCATTTCTTCCAGGCACATCATGCGTACCAACTACGCCTTCAACTGCTACTTTTCCCACTCTAGCATTCAGATCTCCCATCATTACCACATTCACATTCGCTCCAAAATTCTGCAGACACTCATTAACATCATTCCAGAAAGACTCCCTCTCTTGTTCATCCCTTTCACTACCAGGCCCATATGCACTCACAAACACTCACAACTCACGTTCAAATTTCGCTTTCACCCACATCAGTCTCGATGACACCTCCTTCCATTCAATCACACATTGCTGTACTTCCGAACTCACTAACAAGGCCACACCTTCTCTTGCCCTTCCTCTATCAACACCTGACAATCTTCCATTCACACTTCCAAACATAGACTCCCCCTTCCCTTTCATCTTTGTTTCAATCAAAGCTAACACATCCAACTTTCTTCTCACAAACATTCTCCCAATCTCCTCCCTTTTAGCCTCAATCGTACTACATCCACGCACATTGATAGACCCAATCTTCAGGGTACGGGGATAACTCCATCCCCCATCCCTTTCTCTGGCCTGTCTCTTTTTAGGAACTAAAAAAACAGAGGACGGGGTCCCTAGTCCCCTCACCCCGCCCCTTTTAGTCGCCTTTTACGACACGCAGGGAGTACGGTGGCAGTATTCTTCCTAACACAACCTGGCCGCAGAGTAGTAGTACCACCCCATAGTGCGGCCAGGTTGTGCCCCCCCCGCCACAGGGGGGGACACACTTGGCCTAAACAGACCACATAACCTAGGTACTGCACTTGAGCCCTCACAAATTCACATTTAGCTAAATTAAGCTCTAAATTAGCAGAGGACAGGCATTTAGTTGGCTCAAGTGTTGTTCCCAGGTGTTGCTAAAAATAACAACATCGTCAATGTAAGTAACAACGTTCTCAACATCCTTGGTGAGATCATTCATCAGCCTTTGGAAGGTGGCAGGAGCATTCTTCATACCATAGGGCATGACGTTACATTCATAAGTCCTGCCACCAGCCACAAAACAGGAAATTTCTTGGGCCCTTTCCGTGACTGGGACTTGCAAATATCCCTTCATCAAATCTAATTTTATAATAAACTTAGTACTGGCTATCGCATCCAGACAATCATCTACTCTAGGAAGTGGGTAAGTATCAGTCTTGGTAAGGGAGTTGACTTTACAGTAATCAATACAAAAGTGATGTGATATGCCAATATCCCTTCATTAAATCTAATTTTGTGATAAACTTAGCACTGCCTATCGCATCCACGCAATCATCTACCCTAGGAAGTGGGTAAGTATCAGTGTTTGTAAGGGAGTTGACTTTACGGAAATCAATACAAAAGCGATGTGATCCATCAGGTTTTGGAACCACTATGACCGGGGAGCACCACTCACTTTGATAGGACTCGATTAACCCCTACACCGCGGGCTTGTTTACCAATGACTTGTGTGTCCCGCGGGGTTATTTGGGCTCCGACAGACTCTCAAAAAATATTTGCCAAAAATCAGTTATTAGTCCTAGAATAATAAAATTACATATGCTTATGGCCCATACATTCAGCTTTTTCCTGGAATGATTGGTGAGCCTTCGTCAGTTACCGTAGGACTTGTGGAGACCTCTGAAGTAGGGTAACGAAGTCTCCACTTTACACTTCCCGACAACCCGTAATATGATTACCACAGCCAGATACAAACACTATAAACACTATTCTACAATTTTCAAGTAGTTTGGGATCCATACTAAAAAAAAAAAAAAACACTGTGAAAGCAATGGAAATTACAAGCGCGTCTGATCGTCGCACTGGCACTAGTTCGCTCTTGGTACTCTGTCATTTATTATTCATAAAACCCCTCACACTTTATATTTCTATTACTATATAACACTTATATATATCTACAGTCTTTATCCATAATTTTCCTTCAGTAGTATTAGTTTATTGTCACTGTAGGGATTCAATTTCTTTCAGTAAAATACGTAGCATTCACTTTCTCGTCCTGTATACTGGCATTGAGAGTGAATGTCACTTTCATCTTCACTCTCATAACTCATAGCATTCAGAGGTGGATGGAAAGCTGATGACAGTGAGTGCTGGAGCTCCCGTTTCATCAGCCCTCAGGACTAGTTCCTGACCATCCCCCTTTGCTGAACTTTTTCAGTGTCTCAGTTAAACAGAGAGTAGGCCAGCATGCTCTCCAGTACAAATTTCTCTAACTATCTTCACCAAACTACATGCACAATACACACTACACTTCCTATTTAAAATTCACCAAAAATGGCGTCAATTCACCCAGCCTCGGAGTCCCCAGGGGGGGGGGGCCATAAATGCCCCCGCCATCTGCCCCTCTCCCGGTGACGACTCGAGGTGCCTGGAACCACTGTCTGACTCTCTTCTTCTTCATTTCTGCAACATTCGCGGCCTTTCATCTAACTTTCGCTCTGTTGAGCACCACCTCTCCTCCTCTAAGCCTCACCTTCTTTTTCTAACGGAGACTCAGCTGTCTGAGGCAACTGACAGCAAACCCTTTTCTGTATCCTCCTACTTTCTCTATACTCATTTCAAAGCCAAAGGTGGCTGTTGTGTATACATATGCAACGACTTATCTTGCTCTCGTGTTCCTGAACTTGATTCTTCTGAATTCTCCACACTCTGGCTTCAGCTTTCCTGTCATTCTCTGACTAAATATATCTGTGCTGTTTACTTATCCCCTAATTCTACTGACTATCAAAAATTCTTCGACTATCTTACTTCTACGATGGAACACATTCTGTCCATTTCTCCTTTCTCTGAAATCTCCATTCTTGGAGATTTCAATGTTCACCACCACCTTTGGCTCTCCTCTCCTTTCAGATCCACCTGGTGAACAAGCCTACATCTTTTCTATCCTTAATGACCTAGAGCAGCTTGTACAGCACCCTAACCGTATCCCTGACCGCCTTGGAGAGAGCTCCAACATACTTGACCTCTTCCTCACAACTAATCCTTCTGCTTACTCTGTTAATCTTTTCTCTCCGTTGGGCTCCTCCGATCACAATCTTATTACCTTAACCTGTCCTATCACTCCGGTACGGCCTGTGGACCCTCCAGGGAAACGTCGTCTGTGGCATTTTGGAGCTGCGGACTGGGAGGCCCTCATGCAGTACTTCTTTGATTTTCCCTGGAATGATTATTGCTTCCATGGCCATGAGCCATCTGAGTGTGCCTTGCGCATTACGGAGGTTATTCTCTCGGGCATGGAAGCATACATTCCTTTCTCATATCCTCTGACTAACGCAATAAAGCCTTGGTTTAATCACGCTTGTTCTAATGATGTCCGCAACAAGGAGAAGGCCTACAAAAGGTACCGGAGCCAACCCACCTCTGAATCACATAATCTTTATGTTTCTGCCCAGAATCGTGCTAAGTCTGTTCTTCGCTCTACTAAAAATAATTTCATCCATGCTAAATGCTCTCAAGTCTCCAACTCGAATTCTTCCCGCTCCTTCTGGCACCTTGCCAAAAATCTTTCTAACAATTTTTACCTCATCATCCTTCCCTCCTCTTTTCTACTCTGATGGTTCTGTAGCTATTTCTTCTACTGATAAAGCAGATCTCTTCACACAGACTTTCTCCTCCAATTCCACCTTAGACGATTCCGGTGCTGTTCCTCCATCACTTCCCCCCTCTGACTTCCTCATGGCTGACATAAAAAATTCTTCAGTTGATGTATTTTCTGCCATCACTGGCCTCAGTACTAACAAGGCATATGGGCCTGATGGGGTCCCTCCTGTTGTTCTTAAGAACTGTGCTTCTGTGCTTACACCCTGCCTAGGCAAACTATTTCGCCTTTGTCTGTCAACTTGTACCTTTCCTTCTTGCTGGAAGTTTGCTCTCATTCAGCCAGTCCCAAAGAAGGGTGACCACTCCCAACCCTCCAACTATCGTCCAATTGCTTTAACGTCCTGTATTTCAAAATTTTCGAGTCAATTCTTAATAGAAAAATTTTAAGGCATCTTTCCTATCACAACCTTCTCTCCGATCGTCAGTATGGGTTCCGTCAGGGACGCTCCACTGGCGATCTTCTCACCTACCTTTCAGACTCCTGGTCATCCTCCTTTCGGGACTTTGGCGAAAGCTTTGTCATTGCACTTGACATCTCAAAGGCTTTCGATCGAGTCTGGCATAAATCTTTAATTTCCAAACTGCCCTCCTACGGTTTCTATCCTTCTATCTCTGCCTTCATCGCTAGCTTCCTTTCTGGTCGTTCTATAGCTGCTGTTGTA
The DNA here is from genome assembly GCF_032717465.1 of Coenobita brevimanus. Taxonomy (NCBI): domain Eukaryota; kingdom Metazoa; phylum Arthropoda; class Malacostraca; order Decapoda; family Coenobitidae; genus Coenobita; species Coenobita brevimanus. The sequence continues at coordinate 9,557,024 of NC_136968.1, read as the reverse complement.
GACGGTCATCGTTCTTCTCCTAGATCTATCAACAGTGGTGTTCCTCAGGGCTCTGTCCTATCACCAACTCTCTTCCTTTTATTCATCAATGATCTTCTAAGCTGTACATCTAACCCTATCCACTCATACGCTGATGACTCCACCCTTCACCTTTCCATTCGGTTCCCGCAATGCCCATCTCAACAGTTACTTCAACAAACAAGGGATGAGGCTATGGCACACCTAATGTCTGACTTGGCTTATATCTCTGACTGGGGTAAAAATAATATGGTTGTCTTAAATGCATCTAAGACTCAGTTCTTACACCTGTCAACCCGACAAAATCTTCCACAGGTATACCCACTAATGTTTAATAATATTCAGCTTAATCCTGCATCATCCTTGAACATGCTTGGGGTTTCATTTACTCGGGACTTGTCTTGGAAAGATCATATTACATCTCTTATAAAATCTGCTTCCGGGAGATTGGGTGTGCTAAGCCGACTCCGCTCTTTCTTTACCCCTGCACAATTGTTGACTCTATAGAGGGGTTTTATCCGCCCCTGTGTGGAGTACAACTCTCATGTGTGGGGAGGCTCCCCACATACAGCTCTTCTCAATAGGGTGGAGTCAAAGGCTTTTCGTCTCATTAACTCTCCTCCTCTTACTGACTCCCTTCAACCTCTGTCTCTTCGCCTCACTGTTGCATCTTTATCTTTTTTCTATCGCTACTTTAATGGTCACTGCTCCTCTGAACTGTCTGCTTGCATTCCTCCACCTCTACGACGGGCACGTAGCACCCGTCTGGCAGCAAACTCTCATCCCTTTTCTGTCCAACTCTCTAATGTAAGAGTTAACCGTTACTCCCATTCTTTCATTTATGCAACAGGTCAGCTCTGGAACTGTCTCCCTCTGTCTGTATTTCCTGCTGCCTATGATCTCCAGTCTTTCAAACGTAGTGTGTCCAGGCATCTCAAAATGATCGGATCTTGAATTTGGCTCTCTATTGTATTTTGTTTTTCTCTTGGAGGGAACTGTTACTGCGGGCTGATGGCCTTTGGCTCCTTCTTCCTCACATAAAAAAAAAAAAAAGACATGCTAGAGTGAAACTTTCACTTTCAATACTCCTAGGGTATATACTCGTATTCTTATAGTACTACTCATTTACATTTCTATTTACGTTCTCTATTTTATTTACGTTATTTACATTTCTATTTTATTTACACTGTGTTATGCACTGTCACTTGAAGTAACTTATAAAACTATTTTCCATTGTTCACGTATATTTACATTCATTACTTTCACTTGCTGTTTACACATTAATTACACATTATTTACAATTCCACTTGCACTGTTTTACTCAATAGAAAGATCGTAGTCACTCTTTTATCAATATTCAGCCCTTTACCTCTTTCCACACGAGGTTTAGTAGGGGGTAAAGGTCACAGGGCCCTTTGCATGGGGGTGAAAAAAGGCCTTGAAGTCAGCAAGAAGAAACATACGTACCCTCGCTTCAGAAGGTGAGAGTAAACTGATAACGGAGGGCCGGGGTGGAGGCCTGCTTAGGGGTTATTCAGAGCTACCAATGTTTGCTCTTGAAACAGCTATGTCTAGCACTGAAATGATTGGCAGGAAATCTAGACAATACATTATAAATTAGGTAGTTCCAGGTGAATGTAAATATCACTTAGGCTTCTCCCTTCCCTCCTTACATGTATATTTATTACGAAAATAGATTAGAGGCCTACTTGGGGGATATTCAGAGCTACCAATGTTAGCTCTTGAAACAGCTTTGTCTAGCACTGAAATGATTGGCAGGAAATCTAGACAATACATTATAAATTAGGTAGTTCCAGGTGAATGTAAATATCACTTAGGCTTCTCCCTTCCCTCCTTACATGTATATTTATTACGAAAATAGAGTATACGGCATATTTCAAGGGGAAAAAAACAGCGAAAATTAGCGAACGAGTGCACGTGAGGTGTTGTCAGGTGATAATTAGCCAATTCCAGGTGTATGGCACTCTCACTTACCTTATTTCTTTCTTGTATATATTATTTGGTATAAGAATAGGACATAGGGCTTATTTCAATGGATGAAATCAGTGAAAAATTCCAGGGAAGATTTACTTAGCGTAGCACGGCCGGGCAGGCGAGAGGATAGGGTAATGGAGGGGGGGTAGGGAGGGGAGTTAAGAACGGGGAGAAATGGCTAAATTGTCAACAATGGATGGGAGTACAGATGAGATTAGGAGAGCTGAGTAGTGTTGGACATTGGCAGTACTGATAGATGATACAAGCCCCCACTTGGAAGCCCGGGTGAATTCAAAATAACACAGAATCACAAAAGCGACGCCCCGCGGTATGATCCCTTGCTCCCAAGCGTCACGAAAGTGACAACCCGCGGTTAAGGGGTTAAACCCTGCTGCAACATGTAGTTCAGCTCCTCTCAAATGATGGTCTCCTTCTGAGGACTAGCCCGGTAGGGGGACTGCTTTACAGGGCTGGCATCTCCAACGTCCACATCGTGCTGTGCCACTTTCGTCTGTCCTGGGGTGTCCCGGAAGACATCAGGGAACTTCCTGAGAAGGGCAACAAGCTCAGCACACCACTCTGCAGTCAATTGGGAGAGTTTATCAGTCAGTGTACTCCAAGCTTCTTGTTTTTCTCTCCAACTGGTCATCTGGTCCAAAGTCAAAGGGTAGCCCTCGTCCTCCGCCAACTCGACAGCCGACACCACGCATGCAGCACTAGGAGGGTCCGCAAACTTGACAGCTGACACCACGCATTCAGCACTAGGGGGGTCCACATCTCGCCTGTCGTATTCCTTCAACATATTTACATGGGACAATCTTCGTTCCTTCCTCCGGTCTGGAGTTAAAATGACATAATTTACTTCATTTGCCCTCTTCTCCACTAGATAAGGGCCGGTAAAACTTGCCTGCAGAGGCTGACCATGAATGGGAAGCAAGTCAAGACCTTGATCGCCTGGGTGAAACACACTGTGCCTAACTTTCTTAGAGTGGTCATACCACCTCTTCATCTTCTCCTGAGAGGACTCCAAGTGTGCCCTGGCTACTTCCATACTATAGGCCAGTCTTTCTTTAAATTTTGACACATAGTCTAGCAAGTTAATTTGGTCATCATCCTTGACCCATTGTTCTTTGAGGAGTTTAAGAAGACCTCTTACTTCATGGCCAAAGATTAACTGAAATGGGGAGTAGCCCAAGGACTCGCTCTGTGCCTCTCTGGTTGCAAAAAGTAGGAAAGGCAAACACTTGTCCCATTCCTTTTCATCAACACATAGTTTTCTGAGCATACTCTTCAAAGTTTGGTGATACCTCTCTAATGCACCTTGACTCTGAGGATGATATGCTGAGGAAGTGATCTGTGAGATTCCTAACTCCTTAAGGGTTTGTCTGAACAGTTTGAAATTAAAATTACTGCCTTGGTCCGACTGCACCTCCTTAGGGAGACCAAAACGGGTTAAGAATGTTAGCATCTCCTTTACAACCAATTTAGCTGAAATATTTCTCAAGGGAACGGCTTCAGGATATCTAGTGGCCATGTCTAACATTGTGAGGATGTACTGTTGGCCTGAAGAGGTCTTAAGCAAAGGGCCAACAATGTCCACAAGGACTCTAGTGAATGGGGCCCTCAAACACAGGTACAGGAATCAAAGGAGCCGCAGGGATGGGCTTATTGCTCTTACCGACTAGCTGACAGGTGTGACATGACCTACAGAACCGGGAGACATCTCGACGGATTCCAGGCCATAAAAAATGCTGCCAGATGCGGGAGAGAGTCTTCCTTACCCCTAAGTGACCTGCTAAAGAAGAGTCACGAGCAATGGACATAATTTTTTGCCTATGGGGTCTTGGAACCACCACCTGATGTACAGTCTCCCCCTCGTTATCATGAACAACACTAGGAGGTCTCCATCTTCTCATTACCACGTGATTTGGCCTTAAATAATAACACCTTGTCAGATCAGACTCACATTCATTTTCCCTAAATGCTGAGTCATTTAAAGTGGCAATCGCTGGATCAGATCTTTGCATATCAGCTAACTTTCCACTTGCATCAGTTGGGGGAGAATCATCAACCTCTGAGTCATTTAACAGGGCAAATACATATATATATATATATATATATATATATATATATATATATATATATATATATATATATATATATATATATATATATATATATTGTTACGGAACAGAGAAAACTGTCCCGCAAAGTTCCAGATTCAAAACAAAAGAGTTAGGTAAAATTACAAGTTAAAGTTTAATGCTCAAACTAACAATTAAACATTCAGGACTCATAAGGATAATGTAGTGGCAAAAAACAGGTTAAATATATGGTTAACTGCAATAGCCTCTATTAACACGAAATTAGGAAGAGTAAATTTATCTAAGTCAACCCTGATAAAATGAGAAAACCAGATAATGCTCAGTGAATGCAAGATATATTATTACAGATATAAAATATTATAAAAAATGACTGACATAAAAACACATGAATCACAAAAACCTTACTAGGCCTACTAATCAACACCTTATGCTATACAGTACAAGGAAAAAATGTAATAACACTTATACTCAAATTACACAGCTGCTAGATGGTTGGAGACTTCCTGAGCACTCACAATAATAACAACTGTACAGGGGAGGACAGAGATGTGAGCAAAATGAGGAGTATATCTAAGTGGCAATTAATGCAGGGACTATAGGGGCCGGCAGAGCTTGATACAACTTGTAAGAAGGACGCGCAAATGAAGCCATAGGGGACAAAGAGTTGACAATCCTGCTCAGAACAACAGAAAGAACGACTTACTCTACAATAAGGTTAGAAGGGGGGAGTGAGGTAGAATACGCTCGTGATCAAACATGCAGCATACTGTACGTTAGAATTACACAAAGGATGATGAAATCATAGGCTATGTAACACCTCCCCACAAAGAAAAAGAAATTTACAAGGGAAATTTCTTATTACTCTAAAACAATCTGTCTAAAGTCTAGATAAGCAATCTGCAATAACATTTTCTTTCCCCTTGACATGCTGTATGTCTAATGAATACTCCTGAAGAAGTAGACTCCATCATGTCAATCTCTGATTTTTATCTTTAAACTTACTAAGGAATTTCAGTGGGTTATGATCGGTATAAATGACTATGGGGTCAAAACCAGAACACAAATAAAATGAAAAATGCTGTAAACCCAAAATCAAGGCCAAAAGCTCCTTCTCAATAGTTGAGTAGTTCTTTTGAGGTGTAGTGAACTTCTTACTGTAATAAGATACAGGGTGTTCAATACCCTGATCATCCTCTTGCAGCAAAACAGCCCCAGCTCCTGTATCACTTGCATCAACAGCCATCTTAAAAGGCTTAGCAAAATTTGGAGTAGCGAGCACTGGCTGACTTAATAGAATAGCTTTAAGTTTGTTGAAAGAGGATTCACAGTTATCGGTCCAGACAATTAACTCCCTTTTTCAGTAGGTCTGTAAGTGGTGATACAAGAATTGAAAAGTTAAGAACAAATCTCCTGTAATAACCTACCATTCCCAAAAATCTTTGTAGCTCTTTCCTACTTTTAGCTCTGGGAATATTATAACCTGAACCTTAGCTGCTGGTGGTGCAACATGTCCATCACCAATTACGTACCCAAGGTACTGAACTTTAGCTTGACCAAACTCACACTTTGATAAATTAGGTACAAGATTAGCCTGAACCAAACGCTCAAGAAATTTACTGACATGGCATAGGTGATCCTTCCAGTTGTCACCGAAGATTAATACATCATCAATATAAACAACACACCCTGCCAAACCCTCTGTTACAACATTCATGAGCTTCTGAAAAGTGGCTGGTGCATTCTTCATACCATATGGCATTACATAATATGCAAAAGTCTTTCCTAGTGTTACAAAACATGAGATCTCCCTAGCACGTTCAATCATAGGTACTTGCCAGTATCCCTTTAACAAATCAAACTTACTTATGTACCTAGCCTTTCCGATCTTGTCTATGCAATCTTCTACGCGAGGGAGAGGGTAAGTGTCTGTTTTGGTTATCTGATTAACACGTCTGTAGTCGATGCAAAGCCGCTGTGACCCACCTGGCTTAGGGACTAGAGTGACAGGAGAACTCCACTCGCTCTGACAAGGCTCAATCATCTTGTGGTCCAACAGGTAGCCAAGCTCCTTCTGGATGAGAGGAACTTTCACTTGGTTCACACGGTAAGGAGGCAGTTTAATTGGCTTTGCGTCTCCAACATTGACATCATGCATCAACACAGTGGTTCTTCCTGGAGTGGCACGGAACACTTGCGGGTACTCCTGCAGTAATGCCGAAAACTCCTGCCTTTCCTCGGGAGCTAGATGAGAAAGCTTAGTCTGGAGATCATTCATGATATCAGGATTCTTCCCCAAACTATTACTCAGGCTCATGCTGCATGGGAGAACTTCACTTGCAGACTCGGGTGGAACAGCTACAGTGCAGACTGGGTTATTTTCGTCCCGCCTGTGATATAACTTTAGCATATTGATGTGACAAAGTTGCTTGTTCTTTCTACGATCTGGTGTGGCGATGACATAGTTGACATCACTGAGTTTCTTCTCCACGAAATAAGGACCACTAAACTTGGCTTGAAGAGGTTGCCCATGCACCGGTAGCAGAATCAAAACCTGATCTCCTGGCTGAAAGTGGCGTAACCTGGACTTCTTATCATACCAAGTCTTCATCTTCTCCTGAGCAGCTCCTAAATTCTCTCTCGCCAGCTGTAAAGCAGTGGACAGCCGTTCTTTGAACTTCATCACATACTTCAGCAGGTTGACGTCATCTTCCTCCAACAGCCAGCATTCCTTGAGTAGCTTAAGGGGTCCTCTTACTTCATGGCCAAACAGTAGTTCAAAGGGTGAGAAGCCCAGTGATTCATTTGGAGATTCTCTTGCAGCAAATACAACGAATGGAAGACCTTTATCCCAGTCTTTCTGATGTTCCAAACAGTATTTCTTGAGCATCGATTTGAGTGTTTGATGATATCTCTCCAACGCTCCTTGGGTCTGGGGATGGTAAGCTGAAGACGTGATCTGGGTGATGCCCAACTCTTCCAGAGACTGCTTGAAAACATTTGACATGAAATTACTTCCCCGGTCTGACTGTACCTCCTTGGGCAGACCAAACTTTGTGAAGAACCCTAGCATTTCCTTAACCACGTTCTTTGCTGAGATATTTCTAAGTGGAATGGCTTCTGGATAACGAGTAGCCATATCAATCAGGGTCAACACATAAGAAAATCCTGAAGAAGTCTTAGGAAGAGGGCCCACAATATCCACCAACATACGGGTGAATGGCGCCTCAAAAGGAGGAATGGGAACTAGAGGTGCAACCTTCCCGGTCTGATTACACTTCCCCACAACTTGACAGGTGTGACAAGACTTACAATACCAGGAAACATCCCTGAAGATACCTGGCCAGTAGAAGTGTTTCAAAATGCGTGCCACAGTCTTCCTCACTCCAAGGTGTCCTGCCAAACTGGAATCATGAGCCACTCTAATGATATCTTGCCTACGAGGGATGACAACTTGATGTACAACCTCCCATTCACAGTCGGCTAATGCTGTTGGGGGTCTCCACTTCCTCATAAGTACTCCTGACTTTATATAATAACAAGAAGAAGCACCGGCTGACTCTTCCTCACTGCAAGCAGAGTTAGCTAGACCTTTCAACTCAGGGTCAGCAACCTGCAACTCAACCAACTCTTGACGAGACAAATTATCAACACTACGGGGTACTGCCTCATCTGGTGAGTGGTCCAAATTAGCAAGAAAAGTGTCAGCTAGGATAACATCATCATCATCATTATCCTCTAAGTCACCAGTAACTTTAGACTTTGCCCTAGTGACAGTACATGCAGAGAACACATCAGGGACATCACAATCCTGGGCTGCAGCCACTGGCTCACTAGACAACTGAGGAGCTGGACACACCTGACTTCCACCAATATCATTTCCAAGTAAGAAAGTTACACCTGACATTGAGAGTGTCTCAACCAACCCAACCATAACAGAACCATTAACAAAACCAGACTCTAAATTCACTCTGCACAGAGGGACAGAGAAGTAATTATTCCCTACACCTTGTAAGATTACAGTTTCATCAGAGGAATTAACATTAGAGCCTAGAACACTTGTCAGCATAAGGGATTGGCAAGCACCTGTATCACGATATATTTTAACTGATTTCCTGTCATTACTGTCCAGAGGACTGACAAAACCATCAGACAGGAAATTAGCACATGAACTCTTGAGAGTGTCACCCACGTTACTGCTCAAAAGAGGAGCTCCATCATGAGAATTTAATTTACCCCTCAAAGCAGGTTCAGTTAACTCGGTTAAAGAATTCTGGGAACTCTCAAGGGTGGACACTAGACCAATTGACTGAATATTTAAAGACTCCTTTTTGTTCACATCACGCTGTCTCCTGAAACATTTCTCCGTAGTATGACCAAGCTTACTACAATAAGTACATTTACTTTTCCGAAATCTAGAGGTGAAGCTGGTATTTACTTCCTGAGAAACATCATCTTTATTCTCTTTCCTGTTACCTGTACTCTGAGTAGAGGCAACGTACTTACTCTCAGCTTTCCTTTTTTCTTTAGAATATCTCTTGTGAGTGAGAACATATTCATCAGCGAAAACTGCAACATCAGACAAATTATCTATTCTTCTCTCATCAAGATATAGGCTTACATATTTATTAATACACCTTTTGAAGTCCTCCAGCAAAATCATCTGCTTAAATTTACCAAGATCAGAATCCACATTCTTAGAATTTAACCACTGCACTAACAGATCTTCTTTGATTTTTGCATACTCAACATGGGATTGCTTATCATGCTTATAAGTTGTCCTAAATTTTACTCTATAGGCTTCAGGAACGAGCTCATAGGCCTTAAGAATCAAGCTCTTAACTACATCATAATTATCAGATTGATCCTGAGGCAAAGATGCATAAGTTACTTGAGCTTTACCGGTGAGAACAGTTTGAAGGAGTACTGGCCAATACTTTTTGGGCAAATTAAAACCTGTAGCTACCCTCTCAAACAACTGAAAATACTTTGTTAAATCAGATTCATTAAAAGGAGGGACAAGTTTAACATTTTTAGCCACATCAAAATCATCAGAGCTAGATGATCCAGTTCCACCTTGTTTCATGCGATACTCATGGTCTGCCTGAATCCTAGCAAGTTCTATTTGTGCCTGAGCCTCCTGAATATGAGCACTTGCCTGAAATTCAGCCTCCTTAGCACGAGCCTCCTGCAGGGCTAGCTGTAACTTAGCTAATTCAATCTGTGTTTGCTCATTTGGAGGAGTTACATTAAACAAGCTTTTATTAATCATGCCAACAATTTGATCTTTAGAATGATGAGAGCGAACAGCAATTCCCAATTGTTGAGCAACAAGCTTAAGTTCATTCTTTGTTCTGTTTTCTACATCACACACCGTTTGCACATTTGACAAAAAATCTTTGGCTTCGTCAAGAGTAGTAATAGTAGACATCATGAATAAATCACAGTCACAAAATATCAGACAATATCCTTATGATAATATCCTGAATATCCTGATAAGAGCTCGCCAAATTTATGTTACGGAACAGAGAAAACTGTCCCGCAAAGTTCCAGGTTCAAAACAAAAGAGTTAGGTAAAATTACAAGTTAAAGTTTAATGCTCAAACTAACAACTAAACATTCAGGACTCATAAGGATAATGTAATGGCAAAAAACAAGTTAAATATATGGTTAACTGCAATAGCCTCTATTAACACGAAATTAGCAAGAGCAAATTTATCTAAGTCAGCCCTTATAAAATGAGAAAACCAGATAATACTCAGTGAATGCAAGATATATTATTACAGATATAAAATATTATCAAAAATGGCTGACATAAAAACACATGAATCACAAAAACCTTACTAGGCCTACTAATCAACACCTTATGCTATACAGTACAAGGAAAAAATGTAATAACACTTATACTCAAATTACACAGCTGCTAGATGGTTGGAGACTTCCTGAGCACTCACAATAATAACAACTGTACAGGGGAGGACAGAGATGTGAGCAAAATGAGGAGTAGATCTAAGTGGCAATTAATGCAGAGACTGAGCTCATTATATAGGGGCCGGCAGAGCTTGATACAACTTGTAAGAAGGACGCGCAAATGAAGCCATAGGGGACAAAGAGTTGACAATCCTGCTCAGAACAACAGAAAGAACGACTTACTCTACTATAAGGGTAGAAGGAAGGGGGGAGTGAGGTAGAACATGCTCGTGATCAAACATGCAGCATACTGTACATTAGAATTACACAAAGGATGATGAAATCATAGGCTATGTAAATATATATATATATATATATATATATATATATATATTCCTTAAAAATGAAAGTTGTTTTTTTTTCAGCTCCCAAGTGCTAGTTTTGTTCCTTTAGGCACAAAACCATTGTGTTTAAAATCTTATTCAATTTGCTTAATATTTATGGGTTGCGCATGAAGGTTAAAGTTGTGACCCTATAAGGCCTATGTGGATTCACCCGATACAATGTTGAGTACAGAGCACTGGTCAGTAATTTTACCTTTTTTCAGATAATTGAAAACGTCTCAACGATTTTACTTGGTGAGGCCCAAGGCTGCCATTCATGGCAGCGAGCTACCATCTATTGGTGATGTAGTCGGCCGGATGATCAATAACCACTCTGCTGACTCAAAGAAAACGTTACGTGGCATTGTGACACAAGTGTCCGAGGAGGTGCTGGTATTCTGGGAAAAGGCACATATTCGAACAAAGAGGAAAAACCACATCATAGAGAAAGTCCTTGTCCAGTATAAGGACTACCAGGCCATTAAGAAAGGCCACAGCCGGCGATCGGCACCGCAATTGGCCATGGAGAAGGATTTCATTGAGAGTGGGAAAAATCTCTTTGACATTGCACATGCAGATGCACTCTCAATGATCACTTTGGAGGAGGACAAAGCCTTTCTATTCGCTCAGCATGAACCAGGGCGTCGAGGCACCATTGGACCAGTTGACATGACTCTTGCAGCAAAAGAAGCTCGTTAAGTCAAAAAGAAGGCAGCAGAAGAGGACCGGCGAGAGCGTGCTGCAGCCCAGGCAGCTGCTACTGAGGCGATGGCCAAGTTTGCCTCCTCATCCTCAACTTCGAGCAGCACATCTCCCCCAATAACATCTCAACCTTCAACCTTTGGTGCATGTGGAGCAGACAGGACTCCCAGTTCCAGCTCGCCGGCGCCGAAACGTAACAGAGCATCTAGAGATATCTTCACCCCAGCCTTGGCGGCAAGCCTTGACCGGACCAAAATCAGCGACCCTCAAGCTGTTCATCTGCTAACAGAATGTGCTCGTTCACTGGGGCACGATACAAGTGAGCTGAACATCAATCGGTCTTCTATTCATCACAGACGGGTGCAGCACAGGAAGAATTTGGCAAGTCATTTGAAGTCAGAATTCCAAGCAGATGGCCCTCTCATTGTTCATTGGGATGGGAAGCTCATGAAAGACCTGACCACAAAAGAACACGTCGACCGCCTCCCGATTCTGGTCTCTGGACGAAATGTCTGTCAGCTTTTTTGTGTGGCAAAGCTCCCAAATGGCACAGGGGAATCCATGGCTGCAGCTGTTGTGGAGGCTCTTAAGGACTGGGGCCTGACAGACAGAGTCTCTGGAATGTTATTTGACACGACAGCATCCAATACTGGTCAGATGAAAGGGGCATGTCCTTTGATTGAGAAAAAGTTGGAGAAGGAGCTGTTGACCCTTGCATGCCGGCACCATGTGATGGAGTTGATTGTTGAAGCTGTCTTCTTGGCCATGATGGGTCCGAGCAAATCACCAGAGATCCTTCTATTCAAACGGTTCCAAACCCAGTGGGAAGTCATGGACAAATCGAATTTTGACACAGTTGTGGACGAGAGCATTGCCAAAAGGGAGTCTATCCTCTCCTGGGCCACTACCACATTGCTGAAGCATGAAGAACTTCGAGATGACTACTGGGAATTTACTGAGCTCTCCATAATCTTCCTTGGTGGCACTCCTTCTCGGGGAATTCGATTCATGGCTCCAGGCCCCATGCACCATGTTCGGTGGATGGCAAAAGTCATCTATTCCCTCAAGGTTTGGATGTTCCGGTCTCAATTCAAGTTGACTCCAAGGGAGGAATATGGGATGAAACGCATGGCTCTCTTTGCAGGGAAGATCTACCTCCAATGCTGGAACGAAGCGCCACTGGCTGTGTTAGCCCCCCGGAACGATCTTTGGGTCCTGAACAAATTGGATGAATATCACAGTGAGGATGAAGTTGTGGCAAAGGCAGCTCTTGAGAAATTTCTCTCTCATCAATGATATTTGTCGGAGGAGCTTGTTGCCTTAGCATTCTTTGATAAAGATGTTCCTCTAGAGACAAAACGAGAGATGATTAAAGCAGTGGAACTACAGGAAAGCAGAGAGGAGCGGCTCAAAAAGGTCAAGATTTTGAGGAGTGTAATTTCCCATGCCACCGTCCCTGACTTCTGTTCAAAGGCTACAATGGGTTTCTTTCAAAAGCTGAGACTGGATGCAGCCTTTTTGGAAGTTGATCCTAAGACATGGGGAGAGAGAGAAGACTTCAAGAAGGCATCGGATGCAGCACATGCTCTTAGTGTTGTCAACGATCACGCTGAGAGGGGAGTTGCTCTCATACAAGAATACAGTACTCTTCTGAAAAGGGTGAGGAGCAGCTCTAATTTGTCCTGCAAGTCGTTCAGGACCATCGAAAAACATTTCCTGACGCCCGGAAAAAGACCTTAAGCCTAACCAGGCCACAGTGAGTGGGATGGCACCCATGACACCACCCCCCACTGAGCGGCTAATACTCTAGAGGGAGGGGGACCTGGAGCCAGGCATAGGGTAATAACTTTAACCTTCATGTGCAACCCCTAAATATAAATCAAATTGAATAAAATTTTACACATGGGGTTTTTATATCTAAAAGAACAAATCTGGGCCCTGGGAGCAATATTTTTTTCAGGTTCAAAATTCCCCTTATGGCTAAGGACCACCCTAAAATATATATATATATATATATATATATATATATATATATATATATATATATATATATATATATATATATATATATATATATATATATATATATATATATATATATGCGTGTGTGTGTGTGTGTGTGTGTGTATACTGTATATATATATATATATATATATATATATATATATATATATATATATATATATATATATATGCCGTGGCTTAATCGGTAGAGAGGCGGCCTGCTGTCCTGATGGACCCAGGTTCGAATCCCGGCTGGAGCAGGGAACAGTTTAAGGATTTGAATTTCATAAAAGCAGACTTTCCTGATCTACCAGATGACCCGCCGACATGTCATAAAAGTACCCCCGCTAATACCAATACACCACTCCTGTATGAGACAGCCCTAGCATTTGCTCGGGACTTGTCTTGGAAAGATCATATTACATGTCTTGTAAAATCTGCTTCCAAGCGATTGGTTGTACTAAGCCGACTCCATTCCTTCTTTACACCTGCACAATTGTTAACTCTATACAGAGGTTTTATCCGCCCCTGTGTGGAGTACAACTCTCATGTGTGGGGAGGCTCCCCAGATACAGCTCTTCTCAATATGGTGGAGTCAAAGGCTTTTCGTCTCATTAACTCTCCCCCTCTTACTGACTCCCTTCAACCTCTGTCTCTTTGCCGTAATGTTGCATCTTTATCTCCTTTCTATCGCTACTTCAATGGTCACTGTTCCTCTGAACTGTCTGCATGCATTCCTCCACTTCTACGACAGGGCGTAGCACCCGTCTGCAGCAAACTCGCCTCCCTTTTCTGTCCAACTCTCTAATGCAAGAGTTAACCGTTACTCTCAGTCCTTCATTTATGCAACAGGTCAGCTCTGGAACTGTCTCCCTCTGTATGTATTTCCTGCTTCCTATGATCTCCAGTCTTTCAAACGCAGTGTGTCAAGGCATCTCGAAATGAATGGATCTTGAATTTGGCTCTCTCTTATATTTTGTTTTTCTCCTGGAAGGAACAGTTTTGCGGGCTCATTGCGTTTGGTTCCATCTTCCCCACATAAAAAAAAAAAAAAATGTATTCAATATGGACGGTGGGTGTTAGCGCCGAAGTGGTGACATGTAGAGGTGTATGGTATGAAGGAGGACTACTGGGCCTGAGAGCAGGGTGTGAAGCATATTCCCAGAGTCGGACACATAATAAAAGAATATATATATATATATATATATATATATATATATATATTATATATATATAAATATATATATATATTATATATACATTATATATATTATATCTATCTATCTATCTATTGCCAGACGCCTAAATCCCGTTTGGGGTGGCCACAAACAAATCGCCTCCAAGTCGCCCTGTCCCCCGCCATTTCACTGCCCTGCTCCCAACTCACACCCCTCTCTCATATACCTCTCCACCCCATCCCTCCATCTCATCCTCGGTCTCCCCCTCCCTCTTCCACCCCCCACCTCACTCACATACACTCTCTTCGTCAGTCTTTCACCCTCCATCCTCTCCACATGGCCAAACCACCTCAGTGTGTTCCTCACAACGCTTCCTATCACATCCACATCAACACCACAACGCTCCTTTATATCCTCATTTGTCAGCCTGTCTCTCCACGTGACTCCACAGGCTCCTCTTAAATAACTCATTTCCACTGCTCTCACTCTTGACTTGTGTCCTTCCAACAACGTCCAAGCTTCACTTCCGTACGTTAGAGTTGGTATCACAATACTGTCATGTAGTAACTTTTTTACTTCCATGCTCACTTCCCTGTTTCTTATCACTGCTTTCAAGGAACCAGCAACCTTTCTTCCCTGCTGTACCCTTTCAAGCACTTCACCCTCCAAACCTCCATCCTTACTCATCACACTACCCAAATACTTAAACGTACTCACATTTTCCAATTCCTCACCATCCAACCTCGCTATACATTCACTGACTTCACCTCTCTCAAAGACCATCACTTTACTCTTCCCTACATTCACCTTTAGGTTCCGTTTCTTACACACTCTCTCAAACTCATCCACCAAGCCTTGCAGCTCCCCTTCATCTTCACTCAACAACACAGTATCATCTGCAAACAACAGTACAGGGAGTTTCCAAACACTATCCTCTCTCACCAGGGCCACTCCAACATCCACTACCCTACCTTGTACCTCTTTTATTACCCCATCCATGTACAGATTGAACAACCATGGAGACATGACACATCCCTGTTTCAACCCAACTTTCAAAGAGAAAAATTCACTTAGTTCACCATCCACACGCACTGCAGCCTTCGCACCATCGTACATACTCTTCACAGCATTCAACAACTTCCCATCTACTCCATATATTCTTAACACTTTCCACAATCCTTGTCTATCCACCCTGTCATATGCTTTCTCCAAATCCATGAAAGCCGCATACAACTTCTTTCCCTTCTCTAGAAACTTTTCCACTAAAGATCTAAGAATGAATATCTGATCTACACAACCTCTTCCCTTCCTAAAGCCTCCCTGTTCTTCTCCAACTAATTTCTCTGTTCTTTCTCTAACTCTGTCTATAAGTATCCTACCATACACTTTTCCTATTATACTAAGAAGACAAATGCCCCTATGATTACCACACACTTCTTTTTCCCCTTTTCCTTTGTACAAGGGAATAATTATACCTGACTTCCAATCCTCCGGGACTCTACCTTCCTCCCAGGCCAATCTGCACATCTTCCACATCCATTCTACTACTATCTCTCCCCCATGCTTCAGCATCTCACCACACACTCCATCAATTCCTGGGGCTTTCCCCGATTTAACTTTCTTCATTGCTTCCACAACCTCTATCCTACTGATTACTACCTGTCTTCTCACCTCCCTCCTTCTCCCAGCCATTCCCCAGCCACTTATACTCGCATTACTTCCATCCTCTACGTTCAACAATTCCTTAAAGTGTTCTCTCCATCTGCTCACTTTTTCTCCCTTCTCCACTAGTAATCTACCATGTTTATCTTTCACTCCCTGCTAACTTCACTTCCACCCTGTCTTACTCTTTTCACTTCTCTCCAGAACATTTTCTTACAGTCCCTCCACTTTACACTCAAATTCCTTCCAAATTCCTCATCCACTCTCTTCTTACTCTCTCTTACTAATCTTTTCACCTCTCTCTTCCTTTCCACATATAACTCTCTCTTCTGCCTCTCAACTTCTTCCACGCCCCTATTTCTCATCCATTCATTGTATGCTTTCTTCTTTTGTGCCACAGCCTGTTTCACCTCTTCAGTCCACCACGCTGTTCCTTGCACCCCCCTCCGTCTTCTCTTCCTTCCACACACCACATCACATGCTGCACATATTTCTTCTGTAAATATCTTACACACACCTTCCACGTCTCCCATCTGCTCCAATTCATATTTGCCCAATCGTTCCTCCACTTCTCTCTTATACTCTGCCTTTTTCTCATCCTCTTGTAACCTTTCCACTCTCCTTGCAACTACTCCTTCCTCTCGTCTTTCCCTTCTTCTATTCCTCCATCTTACTTGCATCCTAATTCTGGCCACCACCAAGTAGTGGTCAGAAAGTCCACTCCCCCCAACCTCTATACACTCTTGCATCCTTTACACATCTTCGCATCCTTTCATCCACACACACATAATCAATCATTGCCTTCCTTTCATTCAGTTCACCACCCACCCTTCTCATCACTCGCCATGTATACCTGTGGATCATTTTATGCCTGAAGAGGGTATTGGCTATTACCAACCCCCTCCCAGCACAAATGTCCACTAACGCACTCCCATTCTCATCTATCTCAGCAGGCACACCCCACTCACCAACTATTCCATCCACCTTCACATTACCAACTCTTACCATTCATATCACCGATCAAAAACACTCTCTCATTCCTTCCAAACTTTTCCATGCACACTTCCACATTTGTCCAGAACTCTTCTCTCACTCTTCTAGCACGATCTTGCGTTGGCGCATACACACACACAATCGCCCACATTTGTATTCCAACTTTCAACTTTACCCACACAATCCTTGACCCAACTGATCCATACTGCCTTATGCTCTTCTTCCATCTTTTACTCACAACTATACACACTCCTTCCTTTGCCCTCTCATTCTCATCTACTCCTGCACATATACCCCATCCATACTCCCATTCTCTCACACTTTCTCCTCTCCATTTTGTTTCAGTTATTCCACATACATCCACTTTCGCATCCTCAAGCACCTGGACAATCTCTCTCTCTTTCACCTCATCATTCGCTCCTCTTACATTCCATGTACACATTACCAAGTCCTTTGTCCGGTCCTGGGTCGTCAACGTTTGGTCAGTCCTTGTCCGAGGCTTCTTGTTTGTTTTTTAGTTAGTTGTTTTCCGGGGAGGGGCACTAACCCTCCGCCAACCCTTTTAGTCGCCTTTTACGACAAGCAGGGATACTGGGGGAGTATTCTTGAAAACCCCCACCCCCAGGGGTATAAATATATATATTATATATATATAAATATATATATTATATATATAAATATATATATATTATACATATCAGCTCTATATATATATATATATATATATATATATATATATATATATATATATATATATATATATATATAGATAGATAGATAGATAGATTGATAGATATATATGTATGTTTATATATACATATACATATACATATATACATACACACACACACACACACACACACACACACACACATATATATATATATATATATATATATATATATATATATATATATATATATATATGTGTACATGGTGTTTTTGAACAACCCTTACAGACTTTGGGTACTAATTCATCATTCAAAAACAAAATCATTTTATTCTATAACGAAATGCACAAAAACTAACTTTAAACGAGTTATATGACTTAATGATTGTGGGCTAAGCCCGTGCTCTACTCCGAACACGGGCCGTGGTCCCCTCCCCTCCCCCACCCCACCCCTCATTCTCCTACCACCCCAGTTCCCTAGTTTATGGACCACATTGTTTAGTTATTAATGTTATTATGTATAAGGATGATAATACAGTTTCATTTACAAACCTTAAAGAGATCTCAGTTAAATCTATATTATCATACATTTCCATATTTTTCATTCAACTACTATGTTCATATCCATACCCTCAGTTCCACTACTCAATACATATAACTATGATGCTGTACTGTAAAGTTTCGAGTAATAAACTCATAATGGCCCCCCGCCGTGCCACGTTGGGTGGGCTGCATCTCTCGTGCTTGGAGAGGTTACGTCCCGTCGACTCTGGATAGCATTTGTATGGGTGACCGTTGAGGTGGGAGGGAGGCGGTGTATTTGGCATGACATGGCTGGGGTATCTCACAACATCCCCTGTGGCGATGACGTGACATTATTTGCCACACCCACCCCTAGCTAAACTTATAAGGGAGGAGAGGCCAGTTCATCGGTGGATTTAATGGCTGGACAATTTTATTATCATTAAATATATAATAATTTGAAGCTCTGAATATTTTCAGACTCTGAATCTTTTAGTTAAAGAATGACATCCTGTGTATGCATATCTACAAAAGTGTAGATATTAATGTTCAAGACTGCATGACTGAAGCGGTTATGTGAACATGAAATAGTTGTAATATAGTGTAATTATAATTTTAATATGAGATCACAGTCACTTCCAAGTCATCTGTTTGTTACAGAAAAGGTTACGGTATTGAAATATTGGACTTACATATATCTATTATCTACACACATTAACATACAATACCTTAGAAATAGCTTATAGTAGGTGTTCCATTTGTCTACCCCCATCAATGCACAAACGACATCGGCGGACAATGGACTGACGAACGCTCTCAAATAACATTGGTGAGGTACGTACTTGATTGCATGCAGCTTGAATCCGCGGAAGTAAATCATCCTCAGTGTCAACAGGGGTTTCATATACTAGTGATTTGATATGATCCCACACAAAAAAAAAATCTATGGGGTTAAGGTCAGGTGATCGTGCCAGTCAGGAAAAGGGTCCACAATTTCCTATCCACCTGCCAGGAAATCATGTATTAAGGCATTCACGTACAGTCCTGCTGAAGTGTGCAGGTGCACCGTCGTGCATATATCACATCCTTCTGCATGTACATCATCTAATAATATTGGCAACTCATTTTCTAGGAAATCGTGATAAATAGGGCCTGTTAGGCCCCAGTCACTCCAGGTACGACTTATCGCAAGCCACCCACGACCTGCAAGTCGTGGGTGGTTTAGGTGAGGTTTACGACCAGTCTTCATATGTCTTGGTCTAACCGCAGGCCACCATGGCGACCAAAAAATCGTCACTAGGTTTTTTGTGCTGCACGAAAAACCTCCCTGTGACCACCGATGTCGTGGCACAGAAGCCGTCCAGCGGGCAGCTGGACTGCGTCTGGCCGGCTTATGGACTGCGACTGGTCGGCGTCACATGAATTTTAAGTGATGGTTGCCATTTGAACGGAGGCCGGTCGCCATCCCCTCTGTGCGGTGGCCATCTGCACTCCGTCAAGGCGACGACTGGACTGCGGTGGGCAGGTGGCCGCCGTCCACAAGCCTCCTGTCTGGGGTGTTGGTTGAAGTCCGGTCGCCGTCCAGCCGGCGATTGATTGAGTGACAGGTGGTGGGCCAATCCGTGGCTAGTGTCGGTCTAGTGGTCGTGGTCTAAACTGCAACAGGATGCGGATCAACCGCCATTTGTTGGCAGCCTGCCGACGACCGGCCAGCCACTCATCGGTGTCATGACCTGTGTGTACCTGGCCATGGTCGCCGTTCGGCCGCCCACTGGACGGACGCTGGACGGACACTGGACGACCACCGGTAGCCGATCGGTGGCACGACTACTTGGAGACATCCGTGGTTGGGGACTGGTTTCGCAATTTTCAGGTTTGCGACAAGTCGTACCTACAGTGTGACTGGGGCTTTAGTCGACCAGGAAGTACATGAGGACCTATGATGTAATCTCCAATTATGCCGCACCATACATTCACTGAAAATCGATGCTGGTGTCCTCTTGCCATGTTATATGAGGATTCTCATCATCACAGGAATGTAAATTATGTCTATTAAAAATCCCTGCTCTTGTAAAACTTGCTTCATCTGTGAACAATATGTTGCTAGCAAAGTCACTATTTCGTGAATTTTCATCCAAATACCACTGGCAGAAGGTAGTGCGTCTTGGGAAATCATCTGGCATTAAATGTTGTACTTTCTGGAAATGATATGGGTAAAGAAGTTACTCATGAAGTACTTGCCATACAGTAGAATGACTAACAGCCATGTCACTAGCTATGCCACGAGTGCTACCTTGAGGATTATTTCCAATACTCTCTAGAAAACTCTCTTCCATCTGGGGTGTCCGAACAAAGCGTTGTCGTCCTGTGTCTACCATACAACGGCGAAATGATCCTCTCTCCCTTAGTCTTCTGTCTATGGCAGCAAAAGTAGTGTGACATGGATGATACCGCTGGGGAAACCTTTCTGCATAAAGTCGGGCAGCTACCCTGCCTTGTCCCTGAGCAGCACCGTATGTCAGATGCATATCTGCCAACTCTGCATATGTGAGCCTGTGCATACTGACAACCTGCAAGGAAAGAAGCACTGACATTTACCAACACATAACGGATATTGCATTGCTGAACCTCTTGCAGCGGCAGGCCTACTGAACAGAGATAAACAATATTGTACTGTCTGTTTAATATCAGGAACTGGCAAATGCAGGCAAGATAATCATCAGTATATGCTGGTTATCTGAAGCGATGACAAGGATGACTTATTTCTTTGAGGGTCCAAGATGGTTATTTATATCCTGCCCTACATAATATGTACTGTACTTAAAAAAAAAAAAAAAAGGCACCTATTGATGTATAGTTAGCATTGTTTGATTTGTATGGTATACGTAGAAGTGGACTTGTAAGCAGGTAATATGCATTTGGAACGGCCATTAGCGTTGTGACAAGAGTAAATTGGAATATTTATATTTAGCAAACGTTACCACAATAACACGAAATAAAGAGTAGGCCTATATTAGAATTTAATGAGGGCTGGTGCATACGCGCACACAAGCGTTCTTGTCTTTTTTTTACCGTAGAGAAGTACATAAAATAATTTGAAACATTCTCTGTAACACACACACGCACATACACATCATGGTACCTGATATCACTCACCAGATGCAAATTCAGCAGCAATCTAAGCTGTTACTTCATTATAGCTGCAAGTTACCTACGTTATGGGTTGAATTGTTTTGTGAAGCTTCGATATTCGCCCCGATCTACTCGAATGTTGAAGCATTTACTTGTGCTCATCTCCCTTTATTTCAAATGTGCAACCAGGTAAATGTGCACCTGTCACATACAGTCGTCGCCTACAATGATTGACCATATCCTTACATATAACTGAGACAGTGAAGAAGGACTATTGATAACAACAC
>NC_136968.1:9502966-9530466 GCF_032717465.1 Coenobita brevimanus | reverse complement strand
GTTTTCCTACATTATATAAAACCCTAAATCATTTATAATACGAACTTGAATTACATAATTTTACAAGCAATCACTTAAATAACACATTATAATGAAAAAGAGCAGAAAAAATAATGCATAATTTATGAAAAAACTACCCTCACAAACAGGATGCAAACTGTCAACTCTGACTGGTACCTGAACCTACGATAAATATCGGGAAATTTCGAGAAAAATCTCGGATACCTAACTTGCAAATCTCACTTCTTAACACTACCCTCTACCTAGTTCTTTGTCGTCCTGACAAAACTACATAATATATGCAAACTCAGTTAATCCTAGTGAAACATCTAACTATACACAAAATAATCCTTCAAATTATCAGGTGTTCGTATATGCTGCTTCTGACGATGTCCTTGCTCTTCCACATAGTCCACTCCTGCAGGAAGGCCTTTGTCTTCTTCTTGGTTCGCTGCTTCTTTGGGAAACTGTCGCCATCCTCTTGGACTTCAGCTCCTTGGTCTTCCTCAACATTCTCGGCTGCAGGTGAGCACGATTCCTCGGAGACGTCCCAGCTGTATTGTCCTGGCCAATGGTACTGCCAGAGACAATTCACGTGTACCACCTTTGGGAGAGACTTCCTGTCTCCCTGAATCAGATACATTACGTCTGATAGGCGGTCCAACACGGTGTAAGGCCCGTCTCATGGCTTTGCAGCTTCAGTGACTGTCCCTTCTCTCACTGAGGATTGTATAACCAAACTTGATCACCATCCTGAAAGCTCACCTCACTTGCCTTGGCATCACACTCATGGGATGCAGACTGATATGCCATCAGCAATGCAGAAAATTTCTGGTCCCATTCTGTTTGTCCACCTATGCAATACTTGGCCAGTTCTTGTCCCAGGGTCCCGTTGAATTTCTCCACCATCCCATCTGACTGTGTCCTTTGTGGGGTCGTCCTGGTCTTCTTGATCCCAATAACTTGCAGCACTCACAGAACACAACAGACTCGAAGTTTCTACCCTGGTCTGAATGTAGCTCTTGTGGTATCCCAAAACGACAGAAAAACTGATCAACCAACACCTGAGCAACAGTCGCAGCCTCTTGATCAGGGATAGCATAGGCTTTTGGCCACTTTGTGAAGTAGTCCATGGTGCCACATAAATACTGGTTGCCTCTTTCAGTAAGTGGCAAAATTCCAGCAACGTCCACCGCGACTCTTTCCATCGGTGCACCCACTTGGTACAGCTGGAGAGGGGTGCAACCACGTTTCTTCGGTCCCTTCATGGCACAGCACGCACCACAGGCCCGACATCATTCTTCAACATCCTGACACATGGCAATCCAGTAGAACCTCTGTCGCAGCCGGCTTAGAGTTTTCTTCACTCCCAGGTGCCCACTAGTGATCTGGTTATGAGACTCATCCAAGATCTCGGACCTCATCTTCTTCGGAACCACCAGTTGCCAATACTTGTTGAGGCCATCGGCTGTCTCCCACTGATGCTCCAGTAGTCCGTTGTTCAAGCAAAGAAGGTCCTACTGGCTCCAGTAGCTCTTGGTCGCAGGGCTTAACCTGGAAACTTCTTCCAAAGATGGTCGGACTGTACTCTGCTGCAGCCACTCTAGCACTAGTTGCAAATCTGCATCCTCCATCTGCATCCTCTTCATGTCTTCATCTGATGCTGGCCCTGTCATTGCAGTACAGCTGTATTTCTTACTGTGATCATCATTTTTACTACACTACCGGCACTCCGGATCACAAGGCCAATGACTCAGGCTGTCAGCATTGCCATGTACCCGCCCAGGACGGTGTTGCACCTCATAATTGTGCTGGTCTAGCTTCCTGAGCCAGCATGCCAGTGTTCCTTCTGGATTGTTTAGCGTTTGCAGCCACTTAAGTGCCGCATGGTCCGTCCTGATGATGAAGTTTGACCTGTACAGGTAGGGATGGAGAAATCAAGGCTCTTCATCATTGCCAAGAGCTCGTTCCGGGTCACACTGTAGTTCCACTCCAGTGGGCGGAGCTTCTTGCTGTAATATGCGGCCACATACTCCTTGTTATCCTTCTTCTGTGACAGGACTCCACCAATACCATGGTCACTAGCGTCATAGTCCAAGATAAATGACTGATTCTGGTCTGGGTACGGCAATACAGGAGAGCTTGCCAATGCATGCTTGAGTTCGTCGAAGGCTTTCTGAGTCTCTGCTGTCCATGCAAACTTCTGCCTTTTTCCCAACAGCTTGTGAAGAGGTGCAGCCGTTGCAAAGTCATGACAAAACGCTGATACTAGGTGCACAAGCCCAGGAAACTCCATAGATCTCTCACACAAGTTGGAACTGGCCAGTTTTTCACAGCTGTCACCTTCTCTGGGCCAGTATGGACGCCACTCTCGTCTACAATGTGTCCCAGGTACATTACTTCCTTCTGAAACAAGTAGCATTTCTTGGGGTTCAGCTTGAGTTGCGCTGTGTGGATCCTGTTCAACATCTCCGACAACCTCTCCAGTTCCTGGTCGAAAGTCCGTCCAAACACAGTTATATCGTCCAGATGGATAAGGGCTGTCTGCCAGTGCAGACCTTCAAGTATGCGGTCCATGAAGCATTCAAAAGTAGCTGGGGCATTGCATACGCCAAATGGCATCACTTTAAACTGCCATAAACCCAGCCTTTATGAAAAGGCTGTCTTCTCTTTGTCCTTCTCTTCAACCTTGACCTGGTGGTATCCTGCCTCCATGTCTAGGGTGGAACCACTTCGCACCTGACAGAGCATCCAGGGTGTCATCAGTTCTGGGCAAGGGGTATGCATCCTTCACTCACTTCATTCAGGGCTAGCTAGTCTATACAGCACCATACTGAGCCATCCTTTTTCCTCACCAGAACCACTGCTGATGGCCAAGGACTACTGGACTTTTCTATTATTCCTTGACACTGGAGATTCTCCATTACCTTCTTCATTTCATGTCGTTGGGTTGGTGCCATCCTCTGTGGCAGGTGTTTAATCAGGCGTTGATCCCCAGTGTCTATACTATGCTTCACCAGATCAGTGCACTCCAGGTCTAGGTCTCTCGAGGAAAAGATATCAGCATATTCTGTCAGCAGCTGCCTCAGATTCAGCACTTGTGAACCATCCAGACATTGGCAACTCCTTGAGAAGAGGTCTTTTAGGTGGTCTGGCACGTACCCATCTTCCTTGACTATGCTCCTTTTACAGGCCTTCCTCCGATGCCACTCAAGGTCCACAGCCTGGCACACTCCCACATTTTCTCCCTCGTTAGTCTTCTGTGCTTCAGGGGAGAAATTGGCCACCACAACCGGCACTTCACCTGCACCTGTTTCCACCAGCGTTCTCCCCACCATCACCCTGGCATTCGTCTTGCACCATACATCAGGCTCCACTACCCGTAAACAGCTGTCAAAGAGCTACTCACCTTACACTGGAGCAACAGTTTTGATTTGGAGGATATCACTGCAGTACGGAGCGCCCTCACCTCGCCACCAGAACTGGTACGTTTCACTGCTGTGACGGGAACTGACCTTCCCTGAACCTTTAGCTTCTTGGAGCAAAAGTCCAGCTCACATCCCATGGACATAAAGTAGTCCAGACCCAGAAGGCAAGGATCCTCCATGCCGGCCATGTGGACTGGTAGAGTAGCCTCTTGCCCTGCCACTTCAATCCGGACATTCAGGGGTCCCCTCAGGTCTGTGCAGAGCCCAGTTACACCACACAGTTGTTCTGATGACTCAGGCAGATACCGATGATGTAACACATCAGGCCTCACAAAAGTCTCTGAGGCCGAATCAATCACCAGAGAACACTTCTTTCCATCTATCCTTCCATCTATTCGCACACTGTCGATTGCCATCCTCTTGCATTTTCTCAGTGGTGGGGCTACTTGGGAAAAGCCGACTGGTGGTTGCCCCTTCACACCAGCTGCCACTAATTTTCTTCTTCTTTCTTGTCTTTTGCAACCTTCTTCTTATCATCCATTTTCTTCGGACACTCGGAACTGAAGTGTCCCATTTATCTATATGTTCACTTTTGTTACAAGTGAAGATTTCCTTACACTGCTCTGTTCTAGCTCCCTCTTCCATTTGTGACAATCTTCCTTCTTGTGACCTGACTTCCCGCAGAACCAGCAGGCTCCTCCGGTCTTCTCCTGTTCCCTCTTCCACTTGTGGCAGTCCTCTTTTCTGTGTCCTGGCTTTTCACAGTGCTAGCAACTTCCCTCAAATTTTTCCTTTTCACATACCTGCCCCTTTCTTGCCTTGAATCCTGCACTACGGCCTGCCTGAAAGGTGAATGTACTGGACCTGACATAGGACTCAAATTCTAGAGCCCTGGCTAGTGCTTCTTGCATGCTTCTTGGTTGTGCCTGCTTCACTTGCACTTTCAACTCTGCACTGTCAAAAGCATCGATGAACTGGTCCCTCAGTAGAATAGCCAACAGGTTAGGTGCTGCTGCAGGGGATGCCTTGTATGCTATACACACCAGGTCATGAGCAAGCTGCTGTAGGGATTCTCCTCGAGCCCATACACGGCCCCGGAATCTTGCTTTGTACACCTCAGTCTGGTACATGGTTCCATATCTGTGCTCCAGAACTTCTACTAGGGATGGACTGACAGCTGTTCCTCTCCATCCCTGACATCTGACCCAGAATTTCCATTACGGCACCCTTAAGGCTGGTAGCAAGCTGCACTGCCCTCTGCCTATCATCCCAACCATTCTGATCCACAAGTAACTCAAACTGTGCATGGTATGCTTCCCAAGATACTCTACCACCAAATTCCTGAAGTTTCATTTTAACTGGACCCCCATTATAGCCATGCACTTCACTGGTTTGGGACCTAAAAACTGGGGCATCATTACTGAGGCCAGGACTTAACTCTCCTACATTCTGATTATTCAACCCCACAATGCTATCTTTAGATGCTTGGGATCCATCAAGATTCACCATACACTATCCTTTCCTTTCGTATGTCCCTTGTACACTAACCCGAGGCTCAGCAGTGCAGTATTTCGCTACGGCCTCAGTTTTCTCTCTAATATCTGCACATGGTCAACTACATGCTCCAACTGGTTATCTACTTGCTCTCTGCATTCCCTCACTACTCCCTCACTGATCTTCAGCTGGTTGTCCATATGCTGTTTGCTCTCTGTCACTTTATTGCTTACCTCACACTTCTGTTGCCATAGCCCAGCATATACTCCCTTCTTCAATTGTTCCTGTTCTTCCTTCATTTCCCCCATGAAAGCATCTAGCTGTCTTTGCATCCTCAGTTGTAGTTCCCTCTGTTGCTTCTGTAGTGCCTCCTGAAGCTGTTCATGTCGTTCTTTCTGTTCTTCGTTCTGTGCCTGCAATTGTTCTTTGATTTCTTTCTGCTGTGCCTGTAATTGTTCTTCGAGCTTTTTCTGTCCTTCGTTCTGTGCTTGTAGTTGAACACTTTGTGCTTTTAACTGGACACTTTGT
The DNA here is from genome assembly GCF_032717465.1 of Coenobita brevimanus. Lineage (NCBI taxonomy): Eukaryota > Metazoa > Arthropoda > Malacostraca > Decapoda > Coenobitidae > Coenobita > Coenobita brevimanus. The sequence continues at coordinate 9,525,016 of NC_136968.1, read as the reverse complement.
GCTTGTAACTGTTTAAATTCGTTTCTGAGCTCTTTCTGTTCTTCACTTAGTGTCTGTAATTGTTCTTGGAGTTGTTTCTGCCCCTCATTCTCTGCCTGTATTAGCTTCACGATTGTCGCCAGGGAAATTTCCTCCTCCTGCCGAGCTCGAGATCTTCTCTTCACACCTGCTTCCATGTCGAAGGTTAGACTCATTGCAGCCCTGAAATAATAATCCCACATTCCTGACACCAGTGTTACGTCCCAGTCCCCTCACAGCCACAGGCTCCAACAGCAGTAGTACAGTACAGGAAGGACGTTGCCCACTGAGCTGTTCTTCCTATGGTCAGCCTTCAGGTGTGCAGTACACAAGATCAGCTGACGCGAAAATAAACATCGGCTTCTTAAAGTTCACTGACTTTATTCTCCAAGTAAATCCACTTAATGGCTTCCAGCTTCTCCTCACTGTTCTCACAAGCACTGGAGCTATACACACTTTACTACTGCTATCACAATGCTTGATAACACTTTACTGTTAGTACACTTGATGCTTGCTAACACTTCACGTATTACACAGGTACCGAAAATAATCTTCACTGACAGTAATTACACTTAATGCTTACCAGCAGCTCTTCACAGACTTCACTTACAGCACTGCACTGATATTGCACTACACCAAAACCGACTTCACTTCAGTCAAACTGAACTGAAACCTGAATAAACTCGTTGTAGACTCTTATCCATCCTTACATAAACTTGCAATGTTCCAGAATCATCTACTTCTCCAACATTCTTGGACGTGGTGGTCTTGCACTTGCCCCTAACAACAGTTAACAACTAGGAGACATCAAAACATGCTGAAGTTTTCCTACATTATATAACACCCTAAATCATTTATGATACGAACTTGAATTACATAATTTAACAAGCAATCACTTAAATAAAACACTATAAAGAACAAGAGCAGAAAAATTAATTCATAATTTATGAAATAACTACCCTCACAAACAGCATGCAAACTGCCAACTCTGACTAGTACCTGAACCTACGATAATTATCGCGAAACGTCGAGAAAAATCTCGGCTGCCTAATTGGCAATATATATACAGTAATATATATATATATATATATATATATATATATATATATATATATATATATATATATATATATATATACTGTATATACGTATATACTGTATATATATGTATACATATGTGTATTTATATATATATATATATATATATATATATATATATATATATATATATATATATATAATATATATATACCATATATATATTATATATATATTATATGTATATACATTATATATACAATATATATATATATATATATATATATATATATATATATATATATATATATATATATATGCAGTATATGCAATATATATATATTATACTCCCCCAGTATCCTTGCTTGTCGTACGAGGCAACTAAAAGGGTTGGTGGTGGGTTAGTGCCCCACCCCATAAAAAGAACTAACTAAAAAAGCGAATAAAGCGCCTCGGACCCGGACGGACCATACGTTGACGACTAAGGAACGGACAAAGGACATTCTTAGGGTGGGAACATGGAATGTGAGAGGAGTGAATGATGAAGTGAAAGAGAGAGAGATTGTTCAGGTGCTTGAGGATGCAAAAGTGGATATATGTGGATTGACTGAAACTAAATGGAAAGGTGAAAGGGTGAGAGAATGGGAATATGGTGTAGGTATATGTGTGGGAGTCAGTGAGAATGAGAGGGCAAGAGAGGGAGTATGTCTGATGATAAGCAAGAAGTGGAAGGAGAATATAAGAGAGTATGGAACAGTGGGTGCAAGGATTGTATGGGTGAGGATGAAAGTAGGTATACAAGCATGGGCGATTGTATGTGTGTATGCTCCAACAGAGGATCGAGTGGCAAGAGTGAAAGATGAGTTTTGGGCGAGAGTAGAAGCATGTATGGACAAGTTTGAGAGGGGCGAGAGAGTGCTGTTGATTGGAGACATGAGTGGCAAAGTTGGGAATGTACGAGTGGATGGAGTGGTTGGTCAGTGGGGTGTGCCAGCTGAAGTAGATGGGAATGGTAATGCTTTGGTGGACATCTGTGCTTGTAAGGGGTTGGCAATAGCCAACACCTACTTTCGTCATAAGATGATCCACCGGTATACATGGAGAGTAATGAGGAGGATGGATGGTGAACTTGTTGAACGAAAGGCAATGATAGACTACGTGTGTGTGGATGAGCGAATGAGAAGACAAGTGTTGGATGCAAGAGTGTGGAGAGGGTGGGGGAATGGAGTCTCGGACCATCACTTAGTGATGGCCAAGGTAAAGATGCAAAGAAAGTGGTTGAGGAGGCGAAGGGGAAGACAGGAGGAAGCAGTTCCTGTGAGAAGAGTGGAGAAATTGCAAGATAGTGAGAAAAGGACAGATTATAAGAGCATAGCGGAAGAAAGATTGGGAAGGTATGAGCTAGAGCAGATGGAAGGGGTGAAAGACGTATGTAAGATATTCACAGAAGAGATAGGCGCAGCGTGTGAGGCGGTTTGTGGAGTGAGGAGGAGATGCAAGGGTGTGCAAGGGACAGCATGGTGGAATGATGAGGTGAAACGAGCTGTGGAACAAAAGAAGAAAGCATATGGTGAATGGTTGGTGAGTAGAGGTATGGGAGAAGATGAGAGAGAGAAGAGAGAGGTATATGTGAGCAGGAGAAGGGAGGTTAAGAGACTGGTGAAGGAGAGTAAGAAGAAAGTGGATGAAGAGTTTGGGAGGAATCTGAGTGTGAAATGGAGGGAGAGTAAGAAATTGTTTTGGAAGGAGGTAAAGAAAGTAAGGCAGTGTGAAAGGGGAAATAATAGGGGAGTGAAAAATAAGAATAATAGATTGTTGGTGGAGAAGAGAGAGAAATTGAGGAGATGGAAGGAGCACTTTGAGGATTTGTTGAATGTAGAGAATGAGAGCAGTGTGAGTATAAGTGGTTGGGGAATGGCTGGGAGAAGAAGAGATGAGAGGAGGGAGGAAGAGATTAGTAGGGCGGAAGTAGTGGAAGCGATGAAGAAGATTAAGTTGAGAAAGGCCCCAGGAAATGATGGAGTGTGTGGTGAAATGCTTAGGTATGGGGGTGAGATTGTTGTGGAGTGGATATGGAAGTTGTGTAGATTGGCTTGGGAAGAGGGAAGGGTTCCAGAGGACTGGAAATCAGGTATAATTGTTCCTCTGTACAAAGGAAAAGGGGAGAGAGAAGTATGTGGTAACCATAGGGGTATTTGCCTTCTTAGTGTGACTGGTAAAATATATGGTAGAATACTCATTGATAGGGTTAGGCATATGACAGAGGAGCTAGTTGGAGAAGAACAAGGGGGATTTAGGAAGGGAAAAGGGTGTGTAGATCAGATATTTGTTTTAAGATGTTTAGTGGAGAAGTATCTAGAGAAGGGAAGGAAAGTGTATGCTGCCTTCATGGTCTTGGAGAAAGCTTATGACAGAATAGATAGGCAAGGTATATGGAAGGTATTAAGAATTTATGGAGTGGAGGGGAAATTGTTGAGTGCTGTGAAGAGTATGTACGAGAGAGCTAGGGCTACGGTGCGAGTGGATGGTGAGCTGAGTGAGTTCTTTGATCTCAATGTGGGACTGAAACAGGGGTGTGTGAAGTCTCCATGGCTGTTTAATATATATATGGATGGGGTTGTAAAGGAGGTGCAAGGTAGGGCAGTGGATGTGGGGCTGGCCCTAATGAATGAGGGTGAGATTTGGAAGCTTCCGGTGTTGCTGTTTGCTGATGATACAGTATTGTTGAGTGAAGATGAATGGGAGTTGCAAGGTTTGGTGAATGAATTTGGGACAGTGTGTAGGAGGAGGAAGCTGAAAGTTAATGTAAACAAAAGAAAAGTTATGGTGTTTGAGAGGAATGAAGTCACAGAGTGTGCAGTGAGGTTGGATGGTGAGGATATGGAGAATGTGAGTGCATTCAAGTACTTGGGTAGTGTGATGAGTAAGGATGGAACTTTGGGGGATGAAGTACGTGAAAGGGTACAGCAGGGAAGGAAGGTTGTTGGTACACTGAAAGCAGAGATGAGAAATAGGGAGGTGAGTATGGAAGTTAAGAAGTCACTGCATGATGGTATTGTGATCCCTACCCTGACGTATGGAAGCGAGGCGTGGACCTTGCAAGAGGGGAACAAGTCAAGAGTGAGAGCAGTGGAAATGAGTTACTTGAGAGGAGCATGTGGAGTGACGTGGAGGGTCAGGTTGACGAATGAAGAAGTGAAAGAACGTTGTGGGGTAGATGTGGATGTGGTTGAGAAGATTAGGAGAAATACACTGAGGTGGTTTGGACATGTGGAGAGAATGGAGAATGAAAGACTGACTAAGAGGGTGTATGTAGGTGAGGTGGAGGGAGGGAGAGGGAGGGGTAGACCGAGGATGAGGTGGAGGGATGGAGTTGAGAGGTATATGAGGGAGGGGGGTGAGTTGGGGGAGGGTAGTCAAATGGTGGGTGACAGAGTGACTTGGAGGCGTTTTGTCTGCGGCCACCCTTTGCGGTATTAGGGCGTCGGGCTATATATATGTATATATATATATATATATATATATATATATATATATATATATATATATATATATATATATATATATATATATATATATATATATATATATATATATATATATATATATATATATATATATATATATATAAAGACGACGATACCAGGAATGTACTAAATAAATGGAGAAGATTAATATGTATGCCTAGGCTTGTCGATAACAATCCTACAATGTTAAATCTATACGAGAAACCACTAATACCGGTACCTAATAAAGATGAAATTATAACCAGAATTACCAAGCCTGATTAAAAACAAAGTAGCTGAGCACTGGTCTTATGGGATCCAATGGAGGGCCTTTCAATATATGTACTGTATACTGTATAGTGACTCCATAACTGTTAGGTTCTCCTTACTTGAACTTCTGCCCAATGCTGGAAACATTGTCGCCACGATGGGATGATCATAATCTAATGAGTGATTTCTAATGGCGGAAAATGGAGGTTTGGTTAATCAAGCCTCTGTTCGTACAGACCGACCAAAATGTTCTGCGATACGCGATTTTAAGTGTCTCTTTGTTCTGCCAAAATAAGATGCCTTACAGCTATTGCACGTGAATTTATATACAAGAGACGACTGAAGATCACATGGAATTTTGTCTTTGATTTTGAAGAAACTACCAACTGTATTACTAGTTTTGAAAATTACTCTGATATCGGAGGGTAAAATTCACGAAGTAACTTCGTCAGTTTCTTTCGGACATTGTAGCTCGACCTGCCAGTATACCTATCATAGGAAAATATAGACAATGTTCTGATACAGTGTTGATCGTGTCCTTAGTGGGGCAAATGAGTTTGTTCAGTATTTTCCCAATATGAATATCAGTAAAACGATAGGGAAATCCATTCTTTACAAGCATTTCACACAGAATATTAAGTTCGTCACTAAGGTTAAAATAAGTGGAGCAAATGTGATATGCCCTGTAGGTTATGGTTCGAACTAAGTTTGGCTTAAAATTAAATGGGGTAAAAGAACTGTATTTAGTACCGAGTCCAGTGAATGTTGGCTTACGGTACACCGACGTCTCAAAAGAATTACCAGAATGAATAAGTTTTGTCCAAAAAAGAAGAGAATTATTCGATTCTGTTTCAGAAGTAAAGTGTATGTTTTGGTGCTTAGAATTCAAATAACTAAGAAATAAAGAAGCATGAGCATAGGACCTAAAAAGCAGAAAAGTGTCATCCACGTATCTCCTGTACAAAATGGATTTGAAAGAATCAGGGCAGTCACTGAGCCAGTTTTTCTCGTGGTGACATAAAAATACATTAGCCAAGGTCAGCCCTAGGGGAGCCTCCATTGGTACTCAGTCTTTCTGTGTGTAAAATTTATCACCGAATAAAAATAACATATCAATGACGGCCATATTAAGTAGTTCCCTGAACTGTTCCCGAATAAATCATGAACTAAGTGTTTTCCAGAAAATAGGTTACTGATGCAAATCTCAATAGTCTCATGTAGAGGAATGTTTGTAAACAACCTTTGTACGTCATAACTTGCCATTACACATTCACCTTCAATAATATTAGTAATTTCTCTGACAAATGTAAGAGTCTTTAACAGTGTATTCATTAACAGTGATGGGTGATAAAATCGGGACCAGAAATTTTGACAATTTATATCAAGTGGTATCAATAGCTGATAAAACTGGTCAAAGGGGCAATTTTTCTATGCACCTTGGGTAAACCATACAGTACACCAGGTTGAGAGCCAGAAACATAAAGATGGCTATAAGTATGATCATCTGTTACACCTGTTGATTTTAATCTAGTCAGTAACCTATTAATTTTGTCCTCATGTTTTAAGATTAATCGAAACACATCATCTGTTATTTGAGAAAATTAAGTTTTGTCCGGAGGAGTAGCATCCATCATAACTACACAGTCACCCTTATCAAGGAGCACAACCCCATTATCAGGCCTCGTAACTATCAACATTTTATCTGATGAGAGGGATATCAGTGATGAAAATTCACATTTAGAGAGAACACCTCTATCACTAAACAGGTTGTGGGAATAGAAAGACTCAAATGCTAAAAACCTAAGAACATTATTCACGAAAGATATTACTTTACCCTGTGGATCATACAATTCATGTGATGATAAAATTATGGGATTGTTATCGACAATTCTAGGCATACATACTAATCTTCTATAATTTTTTATTACATTGCTGGTATCGTCGTCTTTTTTTTTTCTTTTTTAATCATACTATTTAAGCGATTTCCTTTTTTTTTCTTTCCGCACCTCTCCTTTTTTTTTGTACAAAAAAGAAAAAACTTTAATTTTTAGGTATATATGTTTAATATTCTCTTCTTTTGCTTTAATGTTGTTGTTCCTGTGTACAGGCTCTGATGATGAAATGTGTATGTTTCGAAACGTTGGCCAGAAATAAACATGATGTGGGTCATATCAACACTAGTATTCCTGGTCCTTATACGGCTGCGCGCTGGGGTATATATATATATATATATATATATATATATATATATATATATAGATAGATAGATAGATAGATATAGATGGATAGATAGATAGATAGATAGGTAGACAGATAAATAGACAGAGAGATAGACAGATAGATAACAGGTGAAGTATTTATACGAGTATATGAAAAAAAAACTATATATAAACGAAAGGAGAACCACTTCCTGTATTTCATGGCAACAGCGTGCAAGGAACCAAAAATGCACAAAAGAACCACCCTTAAGTGCCAGTAACAACCGTGGACAACAAAGAGTGCGAGAAAAGGCGTCCTCCATTTGCACGGACTGTAGACAAATGATAACATTATTTGTAAGAGGCAAATTTCATGTTTCCCAGACGCTCTCTTTTTCCGTACTCCTCAGCTGTGGCTATTGAAGTCCCACCAATATCCGAGGGTAACTAACTTTAGGAGTAATTAAACACTTTCATCAGGTATAACAAACTCCTCTTACCCAATGAACAGTGTTTTCCCGATCCTGGAGGTAATTATTTCTACTTGTCCTACCCCAGTGATAATTAACCCGCTTACCCCCTAAAGAGTAAAGAAACCCTATCCAATTAGGTAATAAGCTCGCCTTTAATCCCACAGTATGCAGTTACAATCGATGAAATTTTTGTGTCATGGGTGAACCAAAGAAACTTATTAGGACACTCCGACACCCACGGGCATGTGCGTCAAATATTTCCCCACATTTGAATAAGAAAGTATTTGTGGTTTTCGAAGGTAAAAAAAAATGGTCCCGTGGGTGGCACATGAGGTACAGGCTTGTGATGAAGGCTCAAAAAAATAGAACTCATTGCACACTATAGCTGGAATCACCCACCAATATACGTATTTATGACAATATTACATGTTGGGAAATAAGTAATTTGAGCGAAACCTGTACAGTAGAGTTAAGTGGAGAGACAGACACACAAATGAGGAAGTGAAGGACATTATGGTGATGATACTGATTTACTGGAAAGCATTAGGAAGGGTGTCTTGAGATGGTCTAGCCATGTGGAGAGAATGAAGAATGACTGACAAAGAGAGTGTATGTAAATTAGGTGAAGGAGAGAAAAGAAGCGGGACACTGGGGACGAGACAAAGGCTTGAGATAGAGTGGTATATGAATAGGAAGGGTGTGAGTTGGAAGCGATTTATGGCCACCTCTTCCTTGAGTGAGGCAGTTGGTTATAGACAGATATAAAGAAATAGAAAGTCTTCATACCTATTTTCCCTATCCGCCTATATTTCTGTCTATTTATCTATCTATTTATATCAATCTGTGCTTAATAATTTATTTCACATTTTTGGCCAAAGTGTTATTACTGATTGCTGACAATGCATGGTGGTGAGGAAGGGTTACCATCATTCACCGAATAATTTGAGATATGTTTTACCTTTAGCCTATTGGTTTATAATATGAAATATGGCCGGGTTGACAATGATGAGTTTGCACAATATTTCCAGGTGCTGAAACGTTTCGGATCAAGGCAACTGATTCTGACGGTCCCTCAAAATGTCTGACGGTGATGAAGGCCAGGCAGGATTCACGGCCATTGACTCCACTGTATTCGGACTGATGCTCGCCCTGTCCGTGGCTATTGGGGTGTACAGCGGGATGAGGGTGAGGAGGGGCCATCAGGGCAGGTCCACCACCACCACCCAGGAGTACTTGTTAGGTGGAAGGAATATGGCGCCTCTGCCCGTCGCCATCTCCCTGGTTGGTGGGATCGTTTCATCCATCTCATTGCTTGGTGAGTGTAGATTATATTCGTCCTAGGTCTCGATAATTTGTTGTTGTTGTTTTATAATTCCTATGCCCATACAGTTTTATTCAGCAGGACCACTTGCTAAAGGAAGAAGCTTGGAGTCTCCACCTGTCACTTTCCTGCTGATTGGTGGAGTGATCTCATACAGTTCAACGTGTTATTTATTTGCAGTGGCTACATACTTCTCTCTCTCTCTCTCTCTCTCTCTCTCTCTCTCTCTCTCTCTCTCTCTCTCTCTCTCTCTCTCTCTCTCTCTATATATATATATATATATATATATATATATATATGTATATATATCATCATCATCAACATCAGCCGTTTGAGTATCCATAGCAGGACCGTCCTATCCGGACCGAAGTAGGGACGATACAGCCAATGTACGAGTATCTCTACCAAGTGGCTTAGGCTGTCTGGTAAAGATTGTATGTAGGGTGGGAAGTGCTTGTAAGTGTAATTGTAGTGTTGGAGTGGCTTTGGATTGTCTGTTATCTGTGAACCAAGTGTAATCGGCCCGCGCAAGCCGCGTGGGTGCAAGCATACTTTATAGTAAGCGACACTTGTTCAACCACAGCACCCCTTGTGTCTGCCAAAGCAGTATGTGGCCGGGTGAACACTCCCAAAGTTTATTACCCTGGCGGGGCGCTAACCCTGGTTCACCCGTGTACAAAATGCACACTCTACCACTGTACCACAGAGGCTCCATATATATATATATATATATATATATATATATATATATATATATATATATATATATATATACAGAACATATTACCATCACATTATTGCATTACATTAGAGGCGACTAAATGAGTAAGGATGGAAGTTTAGAAGGTGAAGTGCTTGAAAGGGCACATCGAGGAAGAAAAATTCTTTTTCCTTGAAAGTAGTGGTAAGAAACAAAGAACTGAGCATGGAAGTGAAAAAGTTATTGCATGGCAGTATTGTGATACCATCTCTAACGTATGGATGTGAAGCTTGGACATTGTTGGGGGACAAAAATCTTAAGTGAGAGCAGTGGAAATTAGTTGAGAGGAGCATGTGAAGTCACATGGAGAGACAGACTGACAAATGAGGAAGTGAAGGAACGTTGTGATGTGGATGTGGATTTGATAGGAAGCGTTAGGAGAAACACGTTGAGGTGTTTTGGCCATGTGGAGAGGATGGAGAGTGAGAGATTGACGAGGACAGTGTATGTGAGTGAGGTGGAGGGGGGAGAGGGAGGGGGAGGCCAAGGATGAGATGAAGGGATGGAGTGGAGAAGTATATGAGAGAGAGGGGTGTGAGCTGGGAGCAGGGCATTGAAATGGCGGCGAACAAAGAGACATGAAGGCAATATGTTTGTGGCCACCCCTTACTGGATTAAAGCGTCTAGCTATAGATAGATAGATAGAGCAGAGACGACGTGAACATTGAACATAAAAACAGTTTTTGTCACTAATGATAAATTAACAGTAAGCACTCACTCAGAAAAGTCATATCAGCACAGTAAACCCGGTTATTTTTCAATGAAAGTGCTTTTCAAAGAAAGCCTCCTTCGAACAGCATGGAATGTCATGCTGATGCTGCCACACGACGATGAGGATGTACTTTTTCTGTTTCTCGTCCTTCGTGAGGGTCGAACTGAATTTTGTCACAAGAGATATTACTGTTTCAGCACAGTCATTGACCAACGTCATCTTCTTACAGGCCACTTTGAACTGTTTGTAGATGGGGGTCATCATCCCATTCCTGGGGCATCTTTTGTAAAAGTTGGTCAGCTTCTTCACCTCCATTTGGAAACAGGGCTCCAAAAATGCTTATGGTCTTGGTTATCATGAACTCAGTGGCTGCCAAGGAGAAAAGTTTTTGTCTTCAATTCACTTCAGAGCTTATTTCTTTGGAGACCTCTTTAGGTTCTGAATCGCAGCATTCTCCTTTGAAAAGTCAATCTGTTCGTCGAAAAAGGCCAAGTAAATTATTTCCTCTGAAACGTACCAGAGATGCCACTTCCAGGTTGCAAGAGTGTCTCGGCGAGGTTTCGCTCAGGCAGGCCACTCTGAAGATGGCACATGATATCAAGGTCCCATTGGGGGCCATATCTGGCGATCATCGCTTTGTTCCAGTACTTGACATAGCTGAGTGCAAGAAACAGGCTGACAATGCGCGTCGCATACCTTTCCTGAACAGTAAGCTTAAATTGAGCGCTGAACAGGTATACCTTGAGAGCGTAGATGGCTTTTGCCATCCACCTGGCTTGGTGGAATGCACCAGGCGTTTGGATGTTGCCTGAACCGTCTTGGATTTCCCCCAGGAACAGGAATGCTAGAAGAAGAAGTTCTGTGTAACCATCCCTAGGGTGGGATTTCTGCTCCAGTGCTGACCGAGATACTCAGCTGCTGACGTCTTTGCCTGAACTAGATCACCACCATCAGAGAATCACTGTGCAAGATCTTCATCTTCTCTGGCTGGAAACCAATGGGCCTTGTCCATGAATTGCCACTGCTTCAGGAAATGCACAAAAAGTTCAGTCTTCGGCCCTGATGCTGGCATGTATGCCTTCTTGAAAATGTCAGACAAGATGATCTCATGAACATGCTGTCAACATGCTGCCCACAGCAGCTCTTGATCCAGACCTCGTTGTTTCTTCACACATGCTCACTCAGCAGTCAGACAGTATTCGCCTGATGTTCTCATCAAAGCTACGCTCTTGAAGAAGGCTCAAACAAGCATCTGCTTCAGCAGTCCCAGTGCTACTGGTAACTTTTGGGATACAAGCAGGATTTCTCTATCTTCGCCTGTCACCAGCACAGTGGCAGGGTCAACTTTCTCAATTCGGGTTAGGCCAGGCAGCTGCTTCGTGTCCCAGTGTAAGAAAAAAGGGCACCGTTGGCGATTTGTCATATTTTTTGGCTTCAGCTGCTGTCATTTCACGGTTCTTAACTCGATGGCGATGGGTAGAGCTTATGGAGAGCATTAGTTCATTTAGGTTTTACTAGCCACTTTTGCTAAGGCTCCCATTGCAAACATTGCTGCCCAGTGATATATTTAATCGATCCAATGTCACCACAGCAGAAAGAAAAGCATGGGCAGCCTCCTTGACCCTATTTGGCATACTTGATGTTCAGCAGAGCTCAGGGGTACACTCCAGATCTACAACATATGCTTGTGATGATGAAGAATAAGAGAGGGAAGCAATCTTCAACTAACTGACCGTCTGAGCCATAGCTTCCTTGTCTCTCAGATTTTTCTTTTCTCTTCTGCTTTGTTTCCATTTACCTGCGTTTCACCTCACAGGATTTCTGGAGCAGCTAGTGTACACCTACAATTGCTGATTGCATGCATTCTTCCTGCTGACTGATTAGGAAAGCCCGATCTTCCTCGTTTGTGATCTGCATCTGGGCATCTTGCTTGGAGATATCAAACAGTTCTTCAAGGTCTCCCCAAAAGATGTCTTCCCTCATTCAACACGACATGGAGTCCTTCAGTCGATTTTTCTTTGGCCTTTCATACTGTCCAACTGGTCCCAAAGGCTTCATCTTCCACTAACAGACGGTCAAGGTCGGAACACTGGCTAAACCCTAGAAAAAAAGAACAATGTCAATCACTGCAGACACATTACCTGACTTGGTTTTCTTCAGGATTACGTTGTGCTAAAAGAAATGCCTGAGCACTTGACTTTTAATTGATAGTCGACAGCTAGTGAGCATCTCTTCAGGATGACTGGTCAACCAGACACAAGCACTGCTTCGTGTAGTGGCTACAGCCATATCACCTGCAAACAGAAACTCAACTTGAACTCGAGGAAAGCACGCAAAGTAGGCTGTACAACACACATACACACACACACACACACACACACATTTTGTCCTCACGAGTGAGCAGCATAACATGCACAATTGCACATTGCACAACCAGCTGACTGTGTGGCGATGCTGCTTGTGGGTATTAATAGACTCATGGGCGATGCCTTTAGAACATTCCATTATTTTCTTGAACCTACTAGAACCTTCTAGAATATTTCAGAATTTTCCAGAACCGGTTGAAACCAACAAGACCCGTCTAGAACATTGTACAAGCTATATTTCTCTCAAACTGTCTATAACCTCTAAAAGTTAATGTTAAGAGCGGCTTCTAAACAATGTCAGATCGGCCACATATTCTTACATGATAAAAAGGCAGTGAATTGGATTTAAGGCATCTTATGTCTTTTTGACAGAGACACATATAAGCTCCACCTCTGATTTAGCTAGATTTAATTTTCCTGGTTATATCTTGATTTCAAAATTTCAGGCCCAAAGGACGCATATGTTGCCTTGCTAAATCACAAATCGTCCTGGAGGAGATTACTAAATTTAATTGCCCTTATTTCGACTATTCCATATACAAATTAAATTCTTTTGGTAAGATTAATTATTTCTGTTGTGTTTATCGTTCCCCTAATGCCCCTCCAGAACCGAGTTTCTTTGACTCTCTGTCTTCACAACTAAGTGTCCTCAACATTAATACTGCATTAGAAATTACTATTCTGGGTGATTTTAATGTCCATAATGATGAATGGCTCAGTTATTCAGCCAGAACTGATGACTCTGGTCTTGAGTTTGAGCTATTTGCAGACTCATTTCATCTCACCCAGTCAGTCAACCCACCCGTGTACCAGACAACCCCGATGAAAATCCCCACCTATTGGACTTGTTTCTAACAACCATTTCAGATAATTATAATGTCGAAGTGAAGTCCCCCCTCAGATCCACTGATCACTGTCTGATTCAAGCCACCAGTTTAACACCTACCACACCCTCCTGCTCTGAACCTATCGTGGTGACTAAATGGCACTACGACAGAGCTGACTGAGAGGGACTCCAGAATTTTTTCATGGATGTTCCTTGGACCTCCTTTTTCTCCCAAGTTGCAAATTCCACATTGGACCACATAGAGGATTTCATTGAAGTCGGCATGGAAACATTCATTCCCCATCATAGTTACAGAAAAAGATGTAATTCTACTAAATAATTTGACCACAATTGTGCTAGAGTAACAGAACATAAAACGATAGCCTATAACACTTATACAAGGACCAAAACCAAAGAAGCCTTTAACTATTATAGTAATATCAGAAACCATGCCAAAACTATTATCAATCTTTCTAAATCAAACTTTCTACATAGACAAGCTAACAAACTATTAAACAACCCAAATGATAACAAAATATTCTGGGCAGCCCTTAATTCAATCAAAACTAATTTCACTACCACTTCTTCCATTCCACTGTTACAGTCCGCCAGTGGAAAAGACAACTTTCTTGTTGACAATTTTTCAACAAACTCAACCCTAAATACAGAAATTCACGATATTCCTATAATTGATTTTAATTCCCCTCAAATATCTTCTTTCAGGATTCACACCAGATACGTACAAGCTGTATTACAGAATCTCTCAGCAGACAAAGGTACTGGTCCAGATGAAATTCCTTCAGTACTACTTAAAATTTGCTCCTCAGTGTTGGCTCCTGTATTGGCAAAATTGTTCCGCTTATGCATCCGTACCTCAAGTTTTCCAGCCTCATGGAAAGAAGCAAATATCCTTCCTGTTCCTAAAAAGGGGTTAACTTCTGATCCATCAAACTATAGATCAATTGCAATAACTTCCGTTGTAGGTAAAGTTTTTGAGACACTAATTAACAAACACTTAGTCAAGCATCTAGAAATCAATAAATTAATCAATGATTGGCAGTATGGATTTAGACGAGAACATTCAACTGTAGACATTCTTTGCCTTCTTACCCATCAGCTTAACAAAATAGACGAACACGGTGAAACACACACAGTAGCACCTGATATTTCAAAAGCAATTGACAGAGTTTGGCACCGGGCCTTATTGTTGACAGAGTGCGGTACCGGGCCTTATTGTCTAAGATGTCGCACTATGGCCTTGCATCACTGGTTCCTCTAATTTCTTCTTACCCTCATAATAGAAAAATACGGATCATGGTACATGGAATTTATTCTCAGTTTCATTCAATAAATGCTGGCGTACGTCAGGGGTCAGTTTTGGCGCCAACCCTCTTTCTCATTCATATAAATGACCTCCTATCTGTCACTCACAACCCAATACACTCTTATGCTGATGGCTCGGCCCTTCACAGTTCTTTCACATTTAATATCTCGTTTACACAACTTGATATTATAATTTCCCAAATAAACACAGGAATTTCTCTGAACCAGGACCTTTTTAAAATTAATCAATGGGGACAAACAAATCTGGTCTATTTGATGCTCAGAAAACTAATTTCTCCAAAAGAAAGAATCCCTCAGACTCTCACATAATTTTAAATGATGTCAGTATTCCCATATCCACTACAGTTGATATCCTAGGTGTTACTCTAAACTCCAACCTAAGCTGGACAGCTTGCTTCTAAAAAACTGGGACTTATGTACAGAGTTCGTGAGTTCTTCACCGATGAGCAGATGGCCACAATATACAAAAGTCATGTGCGTTCTCAGGTCGAATACTGTTCACCACTGTGGATTGGATGTGGAGTGGTTGCATTGAGGCAGTTGGACAAAATTCAAAATAAAGCCATTAGATTAATCAATAATCCTGCCATTACGCAGGACCTTCCTCCATTATCAGTACGTAGAGATGTTGCTTCTTAAGCATTATTTTATCGATATTTTTACTGTAAATGCTCTGACGATCTGGCTTCAATTGTGCCTCCCCTTCACATTTTCCCCCTAAATGCTCAGTCAGCTGGGAGCGCCCATGAACTCATACTCTCTCCCCCGCAACGCAGAACCTCTGCTTATCAAAATTCATTTATCCCCAGAACTACTACGGTCTGGAATTCACTTCCTGGGAGTTGCTTCCCACAAACATTTAATCCGCTTCAATTTAAATCCAGTTATTATAAATATTTTATGAATGGACGATGCCTTTAGGCACATGGACTTATTTTTTTTCCCTTGTTTTTCCTTCCTCCAATCATTATCTATAACAAAAAACTCAATATACGTTAACTGGGACTGAAAAGAGAAGGAAGGAAATACCTGTACGAGATAGAAATGGTAATTTGATGACTAAAGATTTGGATATAAAAGGAAGATGGAAAGAGCACTTTGAATCTGTTCTAAATAGACCAATCCCAGCTGAAGAGGACATTTTGCCAGCCGAGAGAGATTTGCAGATAGAAACAGGGGATATAACTTTGGAAGAGGTAGAAAAATCTATAAAGGAGTTAAAGAATTTTAAGGCTCCAGGTGAGGATGGAATATTCCCTGAAATGCTTAAGGTGGAAAATGACGAGTTGATGAATGCACTTTTGAAACTTTTTAATGTGGCTTGGGATAATGGTGGAATTCCAGAAGAGTGGAAAATTGGAGTGATTATAAAAATACCAAAAAAGGGAGATTTAAGTGTGTGTGGCAATTGGAGGGGGATAACTTTGACACCTGTAGTTGCAAAAGTCTTTTCCAAAATCTTGTTGAACAGAATAGAGCCAGTAATTGATAAAATTTTAAGAGAAGAACAAGCGGGATTTAGAAAGGATCGAGGTTGTAATGATCAGATTTTTATTGTAAGGCATCTAATGCAACAAGCTAATGAGATGAAAATGCCACTTAACATGTGTTTTGTGGATTTTGAAAAGGCGTTTGATAGTGTTTCACGTGGAGCTATGTTGAATATTATGAGATTCTATGGTATACCAGAAAAGTTTGTAAATATTATTAGAAGCCTGCATGAAGGTACTTTTTGTAAGGTAATGGTGGGTGGTTCTTTGAGTGATCCATTTCAAGTTAGGTCAGGAGTGATTCAAGGAGGAGTTCTTTCGCCATTGTTGTTTGTTTTGGTTATGGATTATGTTATGAAAAAGGTTGTAAGGAGAACAGGTGCAGGAATTAACTGGAAAGAAAATAAGAAGCTGATGGATTTGGACTATGCTGATGATATTGTACTGATTTGCGGAAGTATTTACGAGATGCAGAGGGTGCTCGATTGTCTGGTGGAGGAAGGAGAAAAAGTGGGATTGGTAATAAATTGTGGAAAGACTGAAATTATTAATATGAACGTGGAGAACCAAATCGATTGTGTAATTGCGCATAATGTGGTGAAGAATGTAGAACACTTTAAATATCTGGGAACGATTGTATCATCTAATGGATCATTAAACAATGAAATTGAGGAGAGGATTAGACAGGCTTGGCGAGCTGTTGGAATGTTGAAATCTGTTTGGAATAATAATAAGCTTTCGGTACATACTAAAGTGAAAATTTACAAGTCCATGGTTAGACCCATTTTAATTTACGGGCATGAGTCATGGTACAGTACAATTGCAACAGATCAGAAAGTATTAGGATTTGAGAATAAAATACTGAGAAGGATTCTTGGGGTAAAGTGGCAAGACAGAGTTACAAATGAAAGAGTAAGGAATATTACGAGAGTGGAACCAGTTAATGAATATGTGAGACTGTCTCGCTGGAAGTGGCTGGGGCACATATACAGAAAAGAAGGTTGTTTAATACAGGATGTGCCAGAGTGGATTGCTAGAGGAAGAAGAGGTAGAGGTAGGCCGAGGGAAACCTGGTTGAGGACAACGAAAAAAGAAGCAGGAGAGGAGTGTTGGTGGGACCTGAAGGAGATGGCAAGAGACAAATATTGGTGGAGAGAGTTCATTGAGACCCTATGCATCCCGTGGGGTGCCACAGGAAATGATTGATTGATTGATTGATACGTTATGTGAAATTTCAGTAAATGGCCATGACTACCCTAATACACACACACACACACACACACATATATATATATATATATATATATATATATATATATATATATATATATATATATATATATATATATATATATATATATATATATATATGTGTGTGTGTGTGTGTGTGTGTGTGTGTGTGTGGAACCACTGTCTGACTCAATACTACATTTCTGCAACATTCACGGCCTTTCCTTTAACTTTCTCTCTGTTGGGCACAACCTTTCCTCTAAACTTCACCTTCTCTTCTTAACCCTTAAGGGCATTTCTTCACCATTTTGGGATTTTGTTTTTGTAAAACATGTGGTACCTTGTCTTCCTTTGAAGATGCTGGCCAGGCCGTCCAGGTATGTGAAGTGTTTGCCTAGGCCTATTGTGTGAAGTAAGTGTGCTCCCTCTTGTTTTCCCATTGTGGGATTTATTTTCGTTTTTAGTCCATCAGACCTATCGTATCCTGTGCACGACACACTATTTTAGGACTTAGCGTATGCCCTACAAGTAAAACTACTATAGGAGTGTGCCATTATTTTTTTGGAAATATATGTGTATGACTGTTTTTTTGTTATGTATCTTATGTTATTATATATTATATATATTATTTACATTATATATTATAGAAATACTATATATATACTACATATATTACACTTTATATTATACTTTATGTACTATATTATTTTATTGGGTTTTCCCTATTTTTTTTTTTTTTTTTTTGCTGATTATAAGTAATATTATATAAAGACTAAGATAAAAGTGGAACAAAAGACTAAAGTGAAGACTAAAGTGAATATAAAGAATATATCGAAGGCAAAGGACAAAGGAAAAGGAAAAGGAAAGACACTGCTGTCAGACATAGAACTAGAGACTCTTGTGAACACCAGTGCATCAAGTGTGACCTCTCAGTGTGTCTCAGCCACAGCTAAACCCTGTGTACCGATTGTGAGGGGATGTAGGTCAGTAAAAGAAAACTAAACATTGTGTCTTATATTATCGTCATCTTATCGTCATATAAAGTATCAGTCCTCATCATTTGGGTCTTAAAATCATAGTTTAGTGTCAAACGAAATTTACAAAGTCATTAGGGTGTATATACAGGGAACCATAACGTCATAAAAAATTTGTATAGTGAAAATTTCCCTTTTTTTTTTTTTTTTTTTTTTTAAGCCCTTTTCAGGGTGTCTTCCCACAGTGACCCTCATGAGCCAGAAGTGTGAGCCACTTACAGGATACGGCCACGGGACCTGAGAAGCAGCATATATAATCTCTAATCTTAAATTCTCATACGGGCCGAGTAATTAATTTTTTATTCAGTAACGTAAAAAAAAAAGGCAATTTTGGTTATGTTCCTTTAGTCACCCATAAAACATTTTTATTTTTCAATAATTACTAAAGTAAGTATATCACAGGAAAGTAGAAGAGTTGTTCTTTCTTTTCATGGCCAGAAACCCAATAAAAATTGATTACAACCATGTGTTTTGATTTTTCAAAAAAGGAGTTGGTTACACTCAACGTGTGTCATACAAGACAGGTCCAACAACGTGAGACTCAGCTCTCTGAGGCAACTGATAGCAAACCATTTTTTGTAACCTCCTACTTTCTCTGTACTCGTTTCAAAGCTAAAGATGGCTGTTGTGTATATATATGCAACGATTTATCTTCCTTTCATGTTCCTGAACTTGATTCTTCTGAATTTTTTACCCTCTGGCTTCGGCTTTCCGGTCATTCCCTGTCTAAATATATCTGTGCTGTTTACTTAATCCCTAATCCCACTGACTATGAAAAATTCTTCGACTATCTTACATCTACGATAAAACACATCCTATCCGCTTCTCCGTTTTCTGAAATCTCCATTCTAGGAGATTTCAATGTTCACCACCACCTTTCGCTCTCCTCTCCTTTCACTGATCCCCCTGATGAACAAGACAATATCTTTTCTATCCTTAATGACCCAGTGCAGCTTGTACAGCACCCTACCCATATTCCTGACAGCCTTGGAGAGAGTTCCAACATACATGACCTCTTCCTTACAACTAATCTTTCTATTAATGCTGTTATTCTTTCATCTCTGTTGGGCTTGTCCAATTACAACCTTAACCTGTCCAATTCCTCCAGTACAGCCTGTGGACCCTTCAAAGAAATGTCAGGTGTGGTACTTTGGAGCTGCTGATTGGAAGGCCCTCAGGCAGTACTTCTTTGATTTTCCCAGGAATGATTATTGTTTCCATGACCAGGAGCCATCTGAATGTGCCATGCGCATTATGGAGGTTATTCTCTCTGGTATGGAAGCATACATTCCTTTCTCATATCCTTTGACTAATGCAAAAAAAGCATCGGTTCAATCACACTTATTCTAATGCTGTCCACAAGGAGAAGGTCTATCAAAGGTACCGGAGCCAACTCACCTCTGAATCATATTTTTTTTATGTTTCTGCCCGGAATCGTGCAAAGTGTGTTCTTTGTTCTGCTAAAAGTAATTTCATCTGTACTAAATGCTCTCCACTCTCCAATTCGAATTCTTACCGCTCCTTCCTCACTCCTTGCCAAAATACTTTCTAACAACCTTTCCTGACCATCCTCCCCTCCTCGTTTCTGCTCTAATGGCTCTGTAGCTATTTCTTCTACTAATAAAGCAGACCTCTTCACTTAGACTTTCCCCTCCAAGTCCACATTCTAAGATATTGGTGCTGTTCCTCGATCACTTCCCCTCTCTGACTTCCTCATGGCTGACATTAAGTTTCAGCTGTTATATTTCCTGCCATCACTGGCCTCAATACTAACAAGGCATATGGACCTGATGCGGTCCCTCCTTTTGCCCTCAAGAACTGTGCTTCTGTGCTTACACCCTGCCTAGGTATACTCTTTCGCCATTGTCTATCAACCTGTACCTTTCCTTCTTGCTGGAGGTTTGCTCTCATTCAGCCAGTCCCAAAAAGGGGTGACCATTCCCAACTCTCTAACTCTTGCCCTATTGCTTTAATATCCTGTCTATCAAAAGTGTTCGAGTATATTCTTAACAGAAAAATTTTAAAGCATCTTTCCTCTAACAATCTTACTTTTGATCGCCAGTATGGGTTCTCTCAGGGATGCTCCACCTGCAATCTTCTCACCTACCTTTCAGAATCCTGATCATCCTCCTTTCGGGACTCTGGCGAAAGCTTTGCCATTGCACTTGACATCTCAAAGGCTTTCGATCGAGTCTGGCATAAATTTTAATTTCTAAACTGCCCTTTTACGGTTTATATTCTTCTTTCTGTGCCTTCATCTGTAGCCTCCTTTCTGGTCGCTCTATAACTGCTTTTGTAGAGGACCACAGTTCCATCTCCTACATCTGTCAAAAGTGGTGTTCCTCAGGGTTCTGTCCTCTCACCAACTCTCTTCCTTTTATTCATCAATGACCTTCTAAGCTGTACATCTAACCCTATCCACTCATACGTTGGCGATTCCATCCTTCTCCTTTCCATTCGGGTCCTGCAACGTCCATCTCAGCAATTACTTCAACAAACAAGGGATGAGACTATGGCATACCTAAAGTCAGACTTGGTTCGTATCTCTGACTGTGGTAAAAGTAATCTCGTTGTTTTAAATGCATCAAAGGTCCAGTTCTTAC
Source organism: Coenobita brevimanus (assembly GCF_032717465.1). Lineage (NCBI taxonomy): Eukaryota > Metazoa > Arthropoda > Malacostraca > Decapoda > Coenobitidae > Coenobita > Coenobita brevimanus. Next base: position 9,503,827 of record NC_136968.1, on the reverse strand, counting down.
ACCTATGAACCTGACAGAGTCTTCCACAGGAGTACCCACATATATTTATTAATATCTAGCTCAATCCTGCATCATCCTTAAACATACATGTGATTTCATTCCCTTGGGATTTATCTTCGAAAGATCATATTACATCTATTGTAAAATCTGCTTCCAAGAGATTTGGTGTGCTAAGCTAACTCCATACTTTCTTTACCCCTGCACTGTTGTTGACTTGATACACGGGTTTTATATAAAGCCCTGTGTAGAGTACAACTCTCACGTGTGAGGAGGCTTCGCACGTACAGTTCTTCTCAATAGGGTGGAGTCAAAGGCTTTTTCTCTCATTAACTCTCTTTTTCTTACTGACTCCCTTCAACCTCTATCTCTTCGCCGCACTGTTGCATCTTTATCTCTTTTCTATCGCTACTTCAATGGTCACTGCTCCTCTGAAATGTTTGCTTGCATTCCTTCACCTCTACGACGGGCACGTAGCATCCTTATAGAACTATCTCTCATCCTTTTTATGTCCATCTCATTAATGCTAGAGTTAACCGTTTCTCCCAGCCCTTCATTTATGCAACAGTCCAACAGTGGAACTATCTCCCTCTGTCAGTATTTTCTATTTACTATGATCTCCAGCCTTTCAAATGCAGTGTGTCCAGGCATCTCGAAATGAACGGATCTTTTTTTGGCTATCTGTTGCATTGTTTTTGTCTTGGAATGGTTTCCGGACTCCTGGCCTTTGGTTCTTTCTTTCTTGCATTAAAACACAACCACACACGCGCATCCACTCCCCCCCCCACACATATATATATATATATATATATATATATATATATATATAATATATATATATATATATATATATAATATATGGTT
>NC_136968.1:9412966-9500466 GCF_032717465.1 Coenobita brevimanus | reverse complement strand
CCTTGATATGTTGTATGTCTAATGAAAACTCCTGAAGAAGTAGACTCCATCTTGTCAATCTCTGATTTTTATCTTTAAACTTACTAAGGAATTTCAGTGGGTTATGATCGGTATAAATGACTATGGGGTCAAAACCAGAACACAAATAAAATGAAAAATGCTGTAAACCCAAAATCAAGGCCAAAAGCTCTTTCTCAATAGTTGAGTAGTTCTTTTGAGGAGGAGTGAACTTCTTACTGTAATAAGATAGAGGGTGTTCAATACCCTGATCATCCTCTTGCAGCAAAACAGCCCCAGCTCCTGTATCACTTGCATCAACAGCCATCTTGAAAGGCTTAGCAAAATTTGGAGTAGCGAGCACTGGCTGACTTAATAGGATAGCTTTAAGTTTGTTGAAAGAGGATTCACAATTATCGGTCCATACAAATTCAACTCTCTTTTTCAGTAGGTCTGTAAGTGGCGATACAAGAATTGAAAAGTTAAGAACAAATCTCCTGTAATAACCTACCATTCCCAAAAATCTTTGTAGCTCTTTCCTACTTTTAGGTCTGGGAAGATCACTTATAACCTGAACCTTAGCTCCTGGTGGTGCAACATGTCCATCACCAATTACGTACCCAAGGTACTGAACTTTAGCTTGACCAAACTCACACTTTGACAAATTAGCTACAAGATTAGCCTAAACCAAACACTCAAGAAATTTACTGACATGGCATAGGTGATCTTTCCATTTGTCACTGAAGATTAATACATCATCAATATAAACAACACACCCTGCCAAACCCTCTGTTACAACATTCATGAGCTTCTGAAATGAGGCTGGTGCATTCTTCATACCATACAACATTACAGAACATGCAAAAGTCTTTCCTAGTGTTACAAAACATGAGATCTCCCTAGCACGTTCAGTCATAGATACTTGCCAGTATCCCTTTAACAAATCAAACTTACTTATGTACCTAGCCTTTCCGATCTTGTCTATGCAATCTTCCACGCGAGGGAGAGGGTAAGTATCTGTTTTGGTTATCTGATTAACACGTCTGTAGTCGATGCAAAGCCGCTGTGACCCACCTGGCTTAGGGACTAGAGTGACAGGAGAACTCCACTCGCTCTGACAGGGCTCAATCATCTTGTGGTCCAACAGGTAGCCAAGCTCCTTCTGGATGAGAGGAACTTTCACTGGGTTCACACGGTAAGGAGGCAGTTTAATTGGCTTTGCGTCTCCAACATCGACATCATGCATCAACACAGTGGTTCTTCCTGGAGTGGCACAGAACACTTGCGGGTACTCCTGCAGTAATGCCGAAAACTCCTGCCTTTCCTCGGGAGGTAGATGAGAAAGCTTAGTCTGGAGATCATTCATGATATCAGGATTCTTCCCCAAACTATCACTCAGGCTCATACTGCATGGGAGCACTTCACTTGTAGACTCAGATGGAACAGCTACAGTGCAGACTGGGTTATTTTCGTCTCGCCTGTGATATAAATTTAGCATGTTGATGTGACATAGTTGCTTGTTCTTTCTACGATCTGGTGTGGCGATGACATAGTTGACATCACTGAGTTTCTTCTCCACGAAATAAGGACCACTAAACTTGGCTTGAAGAGGTTGCCCATGAACCGGTAGCAGAATCAAAACCTGATCTCCTGGCTGAAAGTGGCGTAACCTGGACTTCTTATCATACCAAGTCTTCATCTTCTGAGCAGCTCCTAAATTCTCTGTCGCCAGCTGTAAAGCAGTGGACAGCCGTTCTTTGAACTTCATCACATACTCCAGCAGGTTGACGTCATCTTCCTCCAACAGCCAGCATTCCTTGAGTAGCTTAAGGGGTCCTCTTACTTCATGGCCAAACAGTAGTTCAAAAGGTGAGAAGCCCAGTGATTCATTTGGAGATTCTCTTGCGGCAAACACAACGAATGGAAGACCTTTATCCCAGTCTTTCTGATGTTCCAAACAGTATTTCTTGAGCATCGATTTGAGTGTTTGATGATATCTCTCCAACGCTCCTTGGGTCTGGGGATGGTAAGCTGAAGACGTGATCTGGGTGATGCCCAACTCTTTCAGAGACTGCTTGAAAACATTTGACATGAAATTACTTCCCCGGTCTGACTGTACCTCCTTGGGCAGACCAAACTTTGTGAAGAACCCTAGCATTTCCTTAACCACGTTCTTTGCTGAGATATTTATAAGTGGAATGGCTTCAGGATAACGATTAGCCATATCAATCAGGGTCAACACATAAGAAAATCCTGAAGAAGTCTTAGGAAGAGGGCCCACAATATCCACCAACACACGGGTGAAAGGCGCCTCAAAAGGAGGAATGGGAACTAGAAGTGCAACCTTTTCGGTCTGATTACACTTCCCCACAACTTGACAGGTGTGACAAGACTTACAATACCAGGAAACATCCCTGAAGATACCTGGCCAGTAGAAGTGTTTCAAAATGCGTGCCACAGTCTTCCTCACTCCGAGGTGTCCTGCCAAACTGGAATCATGAGCCACTCTAATGATATCCTGCCTACAAACATGAGGGATGACAACTTGATGTACAACCTCCCATTCACAGTCGGCTGATGCTGTTGGGGGTCTCCACTTCCTCATAAGTACTCCTGACTTTATATAATAACAAGTAGAAGCACCGGCTGACTCTTCCTCACTGCAAGCAGAGTTAGCTAGACCTTTCAACTCAGGGTCAGCAACCTGCAACTCAACCAACTCTTGACGAGACAAATTATCAACACTACGAGGTACTGCCTCATCTGGTGAGTGGTCCAAATTAGCAAGAAAAGTGTCAGCTAGGATAACATCATCATCATCATTATCCTCTAAATCACCAGTAACTTTAGACTTAGCCCTAGTGACAGCACATGCAGGGAACACATCAGGGACATCACAATCCTGGGACACAGCCACTGGCTCACTGGACAACTGAGGAGCTGGACACACTTGACTTTCACCAATATCATTTCCAAGTAAGAAAGTTACACCTGACATTGAGAGTGTCTCAACCAACCCAACCATAACGGAACCATTAGCAAAACCAGACTCTAAATTCACTCTGCACAGAGGGACAGAGAAGTAATTATTCCGTACACCTTGTAAGATTACAGTTTCATCAGAGGAATTAACATTAGAGCCTCGAACACCGGTCAGCATAAGGGATTGGCAAGCACCTGTATCACGATATATTTTAACTGATTTCCTGTCATTACTGTCCAGAGGACTGACAAAACCATCAGACAGGAAATTAGCACATGAACTCTTGAGAGTGTCACCCACGTTATTGCTCAAAAGAGGAGCTCCATCATGAAAATTTAAGTTACCCCTCAAAGCAGGTTCAGTTAACTCAGTTAAAGAATTCTGGGAACTCTCAAGGGTGGACACTAGACCAATTGACTGAATATTTAAAGACTCCTTTTTGTTCACATCACGCTGTCTCCTGAAACATTTCTCCGTAGTATGACCAAGCTTACTACAATAAGTACATTTACTTTTCTGAAATCTAGAGGTGAAGCTGGTATTTACTTCCTGAGAAACATCATCTTTATTCTCTTTCCTGTTACCTGTACTCTGAGTAGAGGCAACGTACTTACTCTCAGCTTTCCCTTTTTCTCTAGAATATCTCTTGTGAGTGAGAACATATTCATCAGCTAAAACTGCAGCATCAGACAAATTACCTATTCTTCTCTCATCAAGATATAGGCTTACATCTTTACTAATACACCTGTTGAAGTCCTCCAGCAAAATCATCTGCTTAAATTTGTCAAAATCAGAATCCACATTCTTAGAATTTAACCACTGCTCTAACAGATCTTCTTTGATTTTTGCATACTCAACATGGGATTGCTTATCTTGCTTATAAGTTGTCCTAAATTTTACTCTATAGGCTTCAGGAACAAGCTCATAGGCCTTAAGAATCAAGCTCTTAACTACATCATAATTATCAGATTGATCCTGAGGCAAAGATGCATAAGTTACTTGAGCTTTACCGGTGAGAACAGTTTGAAGGAGTACTGGCCAATACTGTTTGGGCCAATTAAAACCTGTAGCTACCCTCTCAAACAACTGAAAATACTTCGTTAAATCAGATTCATTAAAAGGAGGGACAAGTTTAACATTTTTAGCCACATCAAAATCATCAGAGATAAATGATCCAGTTCCACCTTGTTTCATGCGATACTCATGGTCTGCCTGAATCCTAGCAATTTCAACTTGTGCCTCAGCCTCCTTAGCACGAGCCTGAAACTCAGCCTCCTTAGCACGAGCCTGAAACTCAGCCTCCTTAGCATGAGACTCCGCCTCCTTAGCATGAGACTCAGCCTCCTTAGCACGTGCTTGAAATTCAGCTTCCTTCAAACGAGCCTCCTGCAGGGCTAGCTGGAACTTAGCTATTTCAATCTGCGTTTGCTCATTTGGAGGAGTTACATTAAACAAGCTTTCATTAATCATGTCAACAATTTGATCTTTAGAATGATGAGAGCGAACAGCAATTCCCAATTGTTGAGCAACAAGCTTAAGTTCATTCTTTGTTCTGTTTTCTACATCACACACTGTTTGCACATTTGACAAAAAATCTTTGGCTTCATCAAGTGTAGTAATAGTAGACATCATGAGCAAATCACAGTCACAAAATATCAAGCAATATCCTTATGATAATATCCTGAATATCCTGATAAGAGGTCGCCAAATTTATGTTACGGAACAGAGAAAGATAATGTACACTTTAAGTGAGAGTACTAGAAATCACTACTGTCCCGTAAAGTTCCATGTTCAAAACAAAAGAGTTAGGTAAAATTACAAGTTAAAGTTTAATGCTCAAACTAACAACAAAACATTCAGGACTCATAAGGATAATGTAATGGCAAAAAAACAGGTTAAATATATAGTTAACTGCAATAGCCTCTATTAACACAAAATTAGCAAGAGTAAATTTATCTAAGTCAGCCCTGATGAAATGAGAAAGCAGGCTAATACTCAGTGAATGCAAGATATATTATTACAGATACAAAATATTATTAATGATGGCTGACAATAAAAACCTTACATGAATTACAAAAACTTTACTAGGCCTAAGAATTAACCTTATGCTACACAGTACAAGAAAAAATGCAACAACAGTTATACTCAAATTACACACAGCTGCTAGATGGTTGGAGACTTCCTGAGCACTCACAATAATAACTGTACAGGGGAGGACAGAGATGTGAACAAAATGAGGAGTAGATCTAAGTGGCAATTAAGGCAGAGACTGAGCTCATTATATAGGGGCCGGCAGAGCTTGATACAACTTGTAAGAAGGATGCGCAAATGAAGCCATGGGGACAAAGAGTTGACAATCCCGCTCTGAACAACAGAAAGAACGACTTACTCTACTATAACGGTAGAAGGGGGGGAGTGAGGTAGAACACGCTCGTGATCAAACATGCAGCACACTGTACGTTAGAATTACACAAAGGATGATGAAATTATAGGCTATGTAACAATATATATATATATATATATATATATATATATATATATATATATATATATATATATGCTGTACAGTATGTATATTGTATATATATATATATATATATATATATATATATATATATATATATATATATATACATATATTGCATTGCGCAGTTGACCCTTGTGCGGTGTGATGCGGTGAGGATCTGTCCGTTCTCCCCTTTGGGGCTAAGATGCGAATGAATGTGTTTGAATGGATGAGTAAATGGAGAGTGAGTCGTCCTGTCTCAGCTACCTCCCTTTCCTTGGGGGAAGCAGCCTAGATATATATATATATATATATATATATATATATATATATATATATATATATATCAATCTGTCTATCTATCTATCTGTCTATCTATCTGTCTGTCTGTCCATCTACCTATCTATCTATCTATCTATCTATCTGCCTATATGTATTATGTACATGTTATTGGGCCCCCCCCTTATTTTACATAATATGGACAATGAATTGATAAACAAATAAAATGAAGAAATAATCTATATCCCAGATTACACGTGTCCTCCATTCATTAAAATAATCTGTAGTTGTTGGACTTAACATTCTGTAGGTTGAAATTTGGGGGGGGGGGAGGAACTATTCTGTGGAAGCGAGTTCCAAGGAGATGTAATTATGAAATAAACGAATTCCGATAGTCAGAAGTTCTGCAGTATGTCATTGTGACCGTCCAGTCATGTGCGCTATCAGATGCCCGTGTTGCACAGTGGAAGGTAAGGAGATGTGGCACATTGGATGCAAGTTCTGAGGTTTTGCCATTAAGGTATTCTATAAATTATTGCAAGAGAGGCAATGTTTCATCTTAGTAGAGGAGGTAATTCATTTATAATTGCAAGGTTATTAATAACTGTACAGCTTTGTTCTGAATTGTGTCCTCTTTTTTTAGCATAATCTCGCCACATCCACTCCGTACGGGTGAGTAATATTCCAGCTGAGGGCGCACGTGAGTCTTGGAAATTATAGCTAACTGCTCGACAGTGAAGAAGTTACAGATTCTGTACGATAATCTAAGTTTTTGTGAAGCGGTTTTAGCATGTGATCGAACATGAGAGGTCCAGCTGGGGGTAGTATTAAGTGAAATACCAAGTATTTCAATATTTTGAGTGGTAGGAGTATTAGTAGCACTGAAGGTACAGTAAACTCTTAGTTATCTGTGTTTGCAATCTCTGACCCAACGCATTATCTGGCACAGCTATCTTGACTATGAAAGAAATATCTAGCTAAATTATGCAACATCTGGCACCAAAACGGAATGTAACCGTCAGTTCAATGCAATATCCGGGGTTAAGGTGTCTCAATCATCTAGTAAGCGGTAGCCAACCAGAGCCAGGGAAAATCCCGAAACTCAGGAGCCAATTAAAATGCTCACAACACTCCAGCTAATCAGAATCCGCCATGGGCATGCCTCACCCGGTGCCCGAAGAATATTGCCACACCCACACTTTCGCCCATAGATGTCATCCAGTGAAGAAGTGTCTGTTCACTCTGTTCTTCCAACCACAAAGTCACAAAACCCTGGTGCATTTTTTGTTTTTTAATTTGTGGCGTTCTACTTTCGAGGTAGTGAACTGTACTGTACTGCAAAGCTGGAGTAATCTTTGGGGGAGACACTTGCCACTAGACCACATGGGATTGTGCACTGTACAGTACAGTACAATACTGTATTGCACAGTGTGCAAGTCTACCCTCCATTGATACCAACACTTTGTGAGTACCTACAACAGCACACAACTTACAGTACTGTATTACTGTCCTGTATTGTTACCTTATTTTTATTTCCTTAGTTTTCATCTTTTACTCATGCTAAAGTTTTTAGGATAGAGAGTCGAGATTGATAGAATCACAATATCTGGCTAAAAGCCAGATGTTGCGCCATGATGTGCAATATCCGGCATTTCACATTTATTAGCATAAGGCTGGACTGAATAATATTAGAATCGAGAGTTTATTGTAACATAGGAATCGGGCAATATCTATTAGTAAAAATCTATATATTTTTCTTAATATTAAATAAACCAATGTAATTTTGTCCATATTGATTGATCTTTGCTAAGTCTTAATTTACGGAGACGGCTGCACTGAGTTACAAGTCTCAGATATTGACCTTTGTGAATGGTTGTGTAAATGTGACAGAACTCTGATGTGTTGAATCATTTGTATATGAGTGAATGGAATTGTGAGCGATAGATAAGAAGTCATTAATATGAATTAACCTGTACCACGCTAGCGACGTAGATCTTACTCCCCTTAAAAAATGACGATGATGTAAAGCTACATCCTGCAGCACTGAGATGTCATTGCAAGCAACCAAAGTAAAATGGAAGGTCATATCGTATCTCGGTAACTTCAGACATTTCTCCACTACACTTACAACACTGATTTAGGATCACTGGAGGCGAGTGAGTCTTAGGTTCACAGCCACTCTGCTCTGACTGTAACCTTTAAGATTTCAAAGGTCGAGTCGCACCAACCTGGCTCGATTCAGCCTACTTTCTGGCTTTGGTGATTACTTATATTAGTGCCAGGGATCTCATGTTGTTGTTTTAAGCCCATTTACCGGCAGAAAAAATCCAAAATCGGTTCACAAGCTCACAGATGCTCTGCTTTCTCAGTAACCTCGAAGATTTCAGAGGCAGAGTGGCACCAACCAGACTCAATTCAACCAACATTCTGGTTTTGGCGATTACTTTTATGAGTGCCACCGAAATTATATTGATGCATTAAGCCCATTTAGCCAGAAAAAAGTATCCCAAGTCGGTTCACAAACACACAGCTGCTCTGTTGTCTCAGTAACTCTGAGGATTTCAGAGGTAGAGTGGCACCAACCTGACTCGATTCAACCAACTATCTGGCTTTAGTGATTACTTTTGTTAGTGTCAGAGATCTTATATTGTTTTTTAAACCTATTTACCAGAAAAAAGAAAATCTAAACTCGGCCAGCATAGAGGGGCATCAGCCTTCTTTTCTTTCTTTTATTTTTTCCCAACACGGTATAGGCTAAGAATAGGCTTGGAGCCAGGACTCATCCTTGTGGCACACCAGCATTTAATCAAGTGGAAACTGTAATATACATCATCTACTTTTACTCTATCTTTCTGTTGCTGAGATATGAAGAAATCAATGGAACAAAAGATGACAGACCATAGCAAGGGAGTCTGGATGGCTGGCAGCGATGCCAAACCCATTATACTTGTAATTATCTAGGGCTACTGCATGAGTTTCTCCAAGTTGGTCAAATGACTGATGATGTTATGAGTCAAGAGAATGTGTGCATCAGCAGTGAATTTTTCTTGGTGAAAATCACACTGTCTGTCACTAATGTAGTTGTCTGTTTGCATCTCTCCACCACTAAGGCAAGCACGTAGCAACCGTCTAGCAACAAACACTCATCCCTTTTTTTGTACAACTCTCTAATGCAAGAGTTAAGGCCCCGTCACACGATCAGTGGGCAAGTATGGTGGCCAAGCAAGTTTCACAGCTGTTTTGGAGCATGGTAACGAAGCAAGGTAGAGAGCGTGGCTCAGCATCAAGACTGTTCACAAGTATACTGACTCCCCTGCGCCCAGCGCAGTACCAGTTCCAGACTTCTTTGATGCCTCTACCAGGTTAAGTTCTTTCCTATACTGGGAACATAGGGTGTTTAGTTTTGTCTTTATTATGTCCAGAGTGCACTTGCTATTATTTTTCTGAATATGTTTCAATAGTTTTATGTAAGTGTCATATTTCCCATTTCTGTTCTTGAACGCTTCTCTTTTCACCTGCCACAAACAGGGAAGTTCCCTATACTTCTCAATTAGCCGTAATGTTTCTTCTTTAGACCACTCAAATGGAAGATTTATGCTACACATAGAGGTATTCCAATGTGGGTAGGTTAGAGGTGGCGACGGACTCCATCCTCTGATCCTTGGTGGCTAACGGCTCTGGAGCTGTGGACACGCACTGAGTCATCACACGATCAGTGGGCAAGTGTGGTGGGCAAGCATGGTGCCGAAGAGCATGGTTCAGCCGGAGTTCTGTGTCGTTGACGAACCTGCTTGAGCAAGGATGGTGTTTCAGTTCTGCATGTCTACACGATCATATTCCACGCATTCTCCACGCCCATGCTGAATCGCCACACTTGGCCACTGATCGTGTGATGGGGCCTTTAACCATCACTCCCAGTCATTCATGTATGCAACAGGTCAGTTCTGGAACTATGTTCCTCTATCTGTATTTGCTATTCTCTATGACCTCCAGTCTTTCAATCGCAGTGTGTCCAGGCATCTTGGAATGAATAGATCTTGATTTTGGCTCTCTCTTATCTTGTTTTTATTTTTTGGGGGAGAACAATCCTACGGGGTTCTGGCCTTTGGTTCCTTCCTCCATGCATGAAAAGAAAAAATCTCAAATACTTTACCAAGCGTATATGAGACAGTTATTGGTCTGTAATCAGACGAGTCAGAGGAACTTAGCCACTTTGTGGAATTGGGTGGATATTGGCTTCTTTCCAAGAATAAGGAAATGAAAAAGTATGTATGCATAGTCTGAATAATCAAGCAAGAACAGGAGCAAGTTGTGGGGAACACTTTTTTTACCCTTAAACGGCGGGCTACTTTTTAATTTTACATCCTTGTGGGCTTGATTATTTTCGAAAAAAATGATATGTTGTGATTTTAGGCAAAACATGCATAAATGGATCAGAAGAGCTGAAAAAACAAAGAATTTGATGTTAGGGAAGACCGGGGCTAGTTGTTGCATGTCCAAGTTGTTACACCCACAGTAATTCCAAAAACAGTCAATAGATGGCAGATTGAGCGCTGTCACGTGATGCAGCTTGTAAACAAACGTGGCAGCAGGAGTGGGAGCGATGAGGTGTCACTGGAGTAAAAGGTAGGGGAAAAAAAGTTTTTTTTTTTTTTTTTTTTTTTTTTTGCATGTAAAAGTTTTTTTGTGTCCTTAGATATTGTGCTATATCTGTAGCATCAGCTGATGTACTTTCGACGCTTGGATCATAGTGCAAAACGTGTGAAAGGGCTATGAAATGAGCACAGGCCCATGACAGTGCTGCCATTATTCTTGACAAAAAATGGCCAAGTATAAGGAACACCAGTGTTGGGGTTGGTTGTTACGGGCTAGTTGTTACTGTATCAACTTACCCCCTTCGAGTACCACTGTAACAACTTACCCCAATCTTTTCAGGTACCTTTTGAGCCATACCTCGGAAATATCAAGGGAAAAAGGACAGAGGGAAAACACCCCCTGATGTAATGACCGCAGCAGCCAGAGGAGTTGTGGAGAATAATGAATCAGTTAGAAGTGTTGCATCTCATGCTGTAAGAAATTAGAGAGTATTTGACTAATGAGACACGCAAAGCTGGTCAAAAGATCTCCGTATAGAACTGTAATATATACCGTATACACACACACATACACACACACACACACACAGATATATATATATATATATATATATATATATATATATATATATATTTTGATACGATCTTTTCATGTTTACAGGTAACCTTCATAACACTTCAGAGGTACTGCAAGAAGTATAAGGACACTGGTAATATTCTAACAACAGGATATTCAACACCCAGAGCTGTGTTTTCCAAAGATCAAGCGGATAGTCTGGTTTCATACATCACCAAGGCAGGAAATATCTACATGGGATTAACTCCAAGGGAGATAAGGAAGCTTGCATACGAGTATGCAAAAGAAAATTATATGAAGTGCCCTCCACCATGGGTTAGTAATGAGGCAGCTGGTGAAGACTGGTTTTCAAACTTCATGAAACGGAACACAGGCCTCTCACTTCGCACACCTGAACCCACAAGCATATGGAGGGCTACCAATTTTAATAAAACAAACATTAAGTGTTTCTTTGACAACCTCAGTGATGTTTATGAACAGTACAAGTGTGAGAGCAAAGAGATATATAATTATGATGAAACAAGAATAACTACAGTACAACGACCTAACCGCATTCTAGCACAGAAAGGAGCAAAGCAGGTTGGTGCTCTTACTTCAGCTGAAAGAGGGAATTTAGTAACGGTGTGCATGGCAGTTAATGCCACTGGCAATAGCGTACCCCCGATGCTCGTGTTCCCAAGAGTAAATTTCAGGGGACATTTTATCTCAAATGGACCCCAAGGATGCTGTGGCTCAGCTAATCCAAGTGGTTGGATGCAACATAAAGATTTTCGACAGTTTCTGCAGCACTTTGTGAAACATACGCGATGCAGCAAGGAGCATCCTGTCTTGCTCTTACTTGACAATCATCATTCACAGATTTCACTAGCTGTTATTGACTATTGCAGAGACAGTGGTATAATTATTTTGTCTCTCCCACCCCACTGCTCACACAAACTCTAACCTTTAGACCGCAATTTTTATGGCCCCTTGAAAAAATATGTAAATACTGGATGTAATGGATGGATGAAATCTCATCCTGGTAAAACCATGACAATTTATGATCTTCCAGGAATTCTGAAGGAAGCACTGCCTCATGCAGTTAACCCACGAAATATCCAGAAAGGATCTGAAGTAAGTAGTATCTCCTCTTTCAACCTGAACGTCTTTGGAAATGAAGAGTTTCCTCCAGGGTACGTTACAGACCGTCCTATGGCCTCCACAGAGAGTGGCAGTGTTGAGGATAACAATGAACAAGGAGTATATATAGCCTTGCCTAGTTTGCAGTCTACCAACTATGAGCCTGTCCCAGGTCCGAGTGGGCTTAACTCATCTCCTGGCGCACCAAAGTCTCCAGAAATGCTGCGACCATTTCCTAAAGTTGGTCCAAGGAAGACAGCAGGAGGTCGAAAGAAACGCTGCTCTGCCATCCTAACTAGCACACCAGAAAAGCAGAAAATAATGGCAGAAGAAAAAAAGAAAGAAAAAGGAAATACTCTGAAGAGAAAAGCAGGAAAAAACATGGAGAGCAACACAACCTCAGAAAGGAAAGTCAGTTTGCAAGACAACAAAAAATGATTGGAAGTGCCTTGTCTGTGGTGGATGGTATTCTCATTCTGCCCCAGGAGATGAATGGATCCAGTGCCTGTCATGTTTAGAATGGGCTCATATTGACTGTTCCAGTGGAGAGGATATGTTCAGGTGTGAAAAATGCAGAGTCAGACAACTGAAATACTAGTTTTGTATGCATGCATTTTCAGTAAATATAATTTAATTTTTTCCTACTTGAAAAACTGTTGAAACGTACTTTAAGCCCACTGTCAAATATTAAAACATGTGTATACTTGCATGATCAGGATATTCAAATTAATATGAATTAATTTTATTTTTAGAGCAAATGTACCAACTTACCTCGGGGTATGTAACAAGTTGCCCCGTACCTGGGGTAAATTGTGACAGATGACACCTGTTCACAAATCACTTCACAACTGTGAGAAAATATTTTCAATTATATTGCCCACAAATATAATAAAGACACATTTTCTGAAATGCAGACAAAAAATGGCTGTTCTTTACCTTAAATTTTTCGAGTTATGAGGCAAAATGTAAAATTTGTCACAACTAGACCCTGTCTCCCCTACTCTTTTCAAAACACACACGGGCTGGGTGGTGGTGAGAGGTGAGTGAGAGAGGAGGTGGCGCGTCTAGGTCACTCACAGTGGCACGCAACTGAGAGCGGGTGGGAAGAGAGTCTTGTTTTCTACTTTTATTTGTAACAGCAGCCTGAAATATATTATTTTTACATTACATGTACTGTTCTTTGTCTTCGTGGTGAACTTTGAACACAACACTCTATAATATAATGTAAAATTTTTCCTGTGTCTTTACAGTTATAATCTGACATATGTAAGTATTATGTAGAACTGTATACTACAACTGTTCACACTGTGTCTGGTAATCTGTAAAGCAATCGATACAAAGACCCAAACCACACTCAGGGCACCACGTAGTCACATCTCTGCATTTACCTGGGCGTCTCGCTGAATTCTTGCACATAACACACCTCCTCTGTTGTTTACAACTGCCATTCGCATCAACTGGAAGTGACTCAAGGTTGTGTCGTGAAATATACTCACGACTTAACAGGCAATGTTGCCATATCTCCAATTTCTTTCATATAATAGGCCCACAGAATAGGATTGTGTTCCAGAACGTCAACCGCCTTTTCCTTAGCGGATGTTTGGGAACGTTGACCTCCCTTTTGGGTTTAAAACTTTCTATCTATCTATCTATCTATTGCCAGACACCTCAATCCCGTTTGGGGTGGCCACAAACAAATCGCCTCCAAGCCGCCCTGTCCCACGCCATTTCACTGCCCTGCTCCCAACTCACACCCCCCTCTCTCATATACCTCTCCACCCCATCCCTCCATCTCATCCTCGGCCTCCCCCTCCCTCTTCCCCCCTCCACCTCACTCACATACACTCTCTTCCTCAATCTTTCACCTTCCATCCTCTCCACATGGCCAAACCACCTCAGTGTGTTCCTCATAACGCTTCCTATCACATCCACATCCACACCACAACGGTCCTTTATATCCTCATTTGTCAGCCTGTCTCTCCATGTGACTCCACAGGCTCCTCTTAAATAACTCATTTCCACTGCTCTCACTCTTGTCTTGTGTCCTTCCAACAACGTCCAAGCATCACTTTAAAACAATTGAAGGAATTCTATGTGGATCTGAAGCTTTGCCGATCGGTAACTTGTCTAGGATGGATTTGACATATCTGGTCTATATCTTAAGTGGAGCATTTGTGGGACAGTCAAGTTCTGGTACAGGGATGTTCTGACTGACTACCTTTCAGGTACAATTTCTGATATGCATGATGGCAAGGATGTTTGCTTTTCCATGGAGGTTATTGCTCTTCCCTGCCCCGGAGGGGGATGGGGACGGGTATTGTTTTCACTCAGTTTGTTTGTTTGTTTGTCTTTCTGCCTGTCTGTCTGTCTGTCTGTCTGTCAGTCTGCCTGTTAACAGCTTTACACCAAAGCTTCTGGTGTGATATTGACTAAAATTACGGGGATAATGGGCTATGTCCTTCTGATCACCTGATTAATATTTGGACCAAATTGGGCCAAGGCCCGGGCTGTATGTTCAAAATATTCAAACAAAATGTTTTTAAAAATAGTTATTTCATTATAACTCCCTTCAAATTCGTCATATCGACATGAAACCAAAACTTAAAGGTGGATCTTGCAAATCTGCATCCCATAACATGCCTCATTATAACAGGGGTGTCACCCCTCAGTTAGCAGTAACGGGGTCAATGTCAGGTGCATCGAGCCTGAAATTTCAAATGGGCATAAAATCGTCATTTTTCACCCAATTTCCTACAAAATTGATATATGGCATCTTTAACAAGATATCCTGTTGTGAAGAGAGAAACCTGTACTGTACACAGGAAAACTCATCTGGTAAATTACCAATATGCTGGGAATCGAACCAGGGACACAGTGGGGGCGGAGGGACGGTTACAAGATTGTGACAACATGCAACATCTCCATCTGGTCGTGGTGTAGTGGTATGCTGCCTGGCTCTCACCTGAGAGCCCCTGGTTCGATTCCCAGCATATTGGTAATTTACCAGATGATTTTTCCTGTGTACAGTACAGGTTTCTCTCTTCATTCTGACTTGCCGTAAGTACTTGGGATAGATTAAAAGCATCTACTTGCCCGAGTGCCAGGGGGTTAACTCACCCTCTTCAGGTCCACAGTGGGGGCGGAGGGACGTTGGTTACAAGATTGTGACAACGTGAGTTAACTTTTACCTGGTCGTGGTGCAGTGGTATGCTGCCTGGCTCTCACCTGAGAGTCCCTGGTTCGATTCCCAGCATATTGGTAATTTACCAGATATATCCTGTTGTGTTTATACGTTAGCATTAAAAGGACTGGTGAGGGCACTGCTTCCTGTTTAACTCTCTTGGGCACCATAAATTTTCAGTAAGTTTTGGTTCCATACACAGAACTAACACATCTCTCATGTTGGCTCCGCTCTCATGGAGAGGAAAAAAATTCTATGGCCCAATTTACCCTCCGAAAATGCTTACATCGTTATAAATTGCATCCCAACATCTTTGCTGATGTTTACAGTATCAGATAAGAAAAACAAAACAAAACACATGAATAAATGTACAGAAATGAAGCCATAATTTACCTTATTTAGGTAAAAACTAGCTTCTCATAACTTCCCAATGTCACCGTGAAAATTTTTTCCCGTGATGCGCAGTTGCAAAGGACATGTCTGTATGCACAAGTTCATGATCTTTCAAAAGAGAGAGGTTTCGAGCTGATCTGTCCAGTAGTTTTCGAGTAAATCAGGAAAAATAAAACACGAAAATCACCTAAAAACGGCTGATTTGTTTATTATTTCTTATGTTGTTAGTGACTGTAACAAACATACATGTAAATTCTATCCAGTTTTGTAGCCCAAAGGTAAAGAAGCCCATGATATAATTCACAGTGTTATAACGCTTTTGTTATTGAGAAAATTAATTTTGAAAAGTTACGATGGGTTGCACGCAGTGAGAGCACCTACGCTCCGGCCCGTAGGCTGAATATATCCGTCTTTCGTAACTTTTACCCAAATAATTATTTGTACACATAGCTTACTTTGCATTACAAAAGTATGCATAAGAAATCATCAGCTTGATCATGCTTTCTTCAGATTTTTGATGCAACCTGTACTTTACAAGTAAAATGACTGAGAGAATAGCAATGAATTGCACCACATTTTCCCTATGAGAAATATATATAGTAAACACACAATATATACTTTACAAAACAATAGTATAAAAAACTAGACAAATAAGCTGGTTACTCACATCTTCTAGCAGTGTTATGGTGTTTCTTGAGAGGAGATGGAGTTGCAGAGATGGGGAAAGTTACGATCACAGCCTGAGTGTGTGTGTGTGTGTGTGTGTGTGTGTGTGTGTGTGTGTATTTATGATGTGATTTACTGCTGTATGCTTTCATCAGTATGATACTGATGAAAGCATAGTCCTGTGCAGAGCGGCATATCACAAACAGGACATATATAGCTGGTGTCCCTCCTCCTCTTGTTCACGTAGCACAACACACACCGCAGCCTTCTCCTGTCGGGGATTCTCTCCAGGGTGTGGTGCAGCGTTGCATCCAAGAGTGTCCTATCATCGATATATCGATGGCACTTGGACAGCGGTGTTTCTCTATCTCCTCGCCTCCGTACTCCTGCTGGAAGTGCAGTGGCAGGAGCTGGTTGAGTAACTCCTGACGAGCCAGCTACTGCAGGAGGTGGAGGGGTCGTGGCAGTAACTGGCCGAGTTACTCCTGACAGACAAGCTACTGCAGAAGGTGGAGCGATGGTTGCAGGAGGTGGAACGATGGATGCAGGAGGTGGAGCGATTGTTGCAGGTTGAGCAGAGGCTACAGTTGAGGGACTGGTTGCTGCAGGTACAGGTGGCCGTTGTCGTGAGTAAAGGTCAGGGGCATGGTGAAGGACATGACCTGATGCTGGCCACTCCTCCCCAAGGAATGCCAGGAGTTTGTGGCATATGTGCTCCTGGAATTACAGGAGAGTCATAGGCCTGGTGGTATTCTTT
This sequence comes from Coenobita brevimanus, assembly GCF_032717465.1. Taxonomy (NCBI): domain Eukaryota; kingdom Metazoa; phylum Arthropoda; class Malacostraca; order Decapoda; family Coenobitidae; genus Coenobita; species Coenobita brevimanus. Next base: position 9,483,413 of record NC_136968.1, on the reverse strand, counting down.
TTATAGAGGGTGTAGGCATTGAACAGGGCCATGTGGATGAAATAAAAAGTCAGTTTCTTGGTCCACTTGACCATCCTCCTTTGTGCAGGGTAGTACTGAATCACCTGATCGAAATGATCCACCCCTCCATGTGCCTGATATAGTCCTCCACCATGACGGGCTTGTTCAGTGTTTTTGGAACGTGGTGGAATCTCCCGTCTGGACCCTTGTCCTTCCCATGCACCTGTTTGGGACGGTGGTGTCGCTGTGGAAGGTGGACTCTTACAATATGTTTGTCCTTCCACAGCAACACCATTACATTGCCCTTGTGCCTAGCTTCCAGTCCATCATCAAGAAGGCATTTAGCATTGCTGATGTCCTGCAGCTCCCTCGGTGCTCCCCTTGCCAGTCATACTGTGCCACACACATACACTCCCTCTGTGAAGAGGTGTTCACACAGTGATACACAGTTGTAATAATTATCCATATACAACTTGTATCCTTTGCTCTTCAAAGGTTCACTGAAGCCCCACACTGTGTTCTCTAGAGACTTCTTCTCCCTTGTGTTTACTTCAAAATTTGAAATGTAACCAGTCCTTTCCTCAGCCAAGATTTATAGTTTTATGGCATACTTTTGGGGCTTCATATGTGTATATATTCAGAAGGCGAGCCACCCCTTCAAAGCCAGAGATCCCTCATCCAGGCTAAGATGTTCGCCCAGGATGTAAACCTCCTTGAACCTCTGAAGGAGATACTGCATTACTGTGCAAATTCTAATTAGCCGGTCCTGATTGCCCTCAGGTATGACGAGACTATTGAAAACATGAAAGTGCTTCAGGATAGCCCTGAAGTGCTTTCAACTCATAGCCCACCGAAGAATGGGGTATTTGTGAACCTCTGTTGAACTCCAATAGTGTCTTATGGTTGGCAGTTCACAAATCCCCATAAGAAAGTGTAACCCAAGGAACTGGGCCATTTCCTCTTTGTTGTAGAGGTACCAAACATCTAGTGCAGTCCCCAGGACCTGGCATAGTTGTTGGTTTTGACCGTCAGGTAGAGCAACAACTACCTGGTAAAAAAAAAGTTGAAAGAACTGGAATGGTGTTGTTGGTGCTGCCACTCTCAGACCTGGGGTTTCAGTGAAGGGGCTAGCATTGGGTGTGAATGACTGAGAACTCCAAGCTTTCTCCTGGGGAAATGTTTGGCTGTGTATGTGTGTGGTGCACACGACCCCAAGATGAACAATTACCTCTAGGCTGCCCACCACTACCTCACCTAGGCCCACGCTGCCCTCGTCTTTGTGGCGGGGAGGGAGATGGTGATGATGATTGTGTTGATGATAGCTGGGTGGATGAAGGATCAGGTGATCGTGGTGATGGAGACAGTTGTGGTGATGGTTGTGATGAAGACAGTTGTGGTGGTGATAGTTGTGGAGGAGATGGTTGTGGTGGTGGTGGTGCTGCTGACGATGATGCTTGCTTATATTCAGGGAGAATTAAGTCTGAAGGGGACAGTGACTTTGCTGATTTTGCAGGGGAAGATGATATGGAAATATGCTGGATGGGTGGTGAGATGCAGGCAGGTTGGAGTGCTGTGAGAGTGGAGGGTGACTGTGGGGGTAATGAGATCAGTGTTTGCAGTGGGGGGGGTGGAAGAGAGGTGGCGATAATACAGCTCAGTTTCCAAGGTCCAGGTGGTTCCAGTGGTGCCAGGTGTGACACCAGTGGTGGCAGGGGTTATACCAGTGGTTTTAGGACTGGTGGCAGCAATGGCAGTGATGTCAGTAGTCATAGGCGTGATGGCAGTGGTGTCAGTGGTCATAGGAGTGATGGCAGTGGTATCAGTGGTCATAGGAGTGATGGCAGTGGTGTCAGTGGTCATAGGAGTGATGGCAATGGTGACGGGAGTGGTGGTAGTGCTGAAAGGAGTGGTGGTAGTGATGGTGCTACTACTGTCTGTGCTAATCGCTGCAACCTTGACCACGGCTTTGTGCTTATCTCCCTTGGGGTTAGATTTAGCCCTTGCTTTCCTCCTCCTCACTCTCTCCTCCTCACCAGAATCACTTCCCGATTCACTTTCACTACTTTCTTCACTCTCACTTCCACTAAACAAGTATTTCATGTACTCTTTCTCTAATAAGCCCTTGTGAGACATTGTTGGTTTAGTGTAAAATAGTATGGGAACGGTAAAAATCAGTTAGGATTTTCATATCTGGCTTTCTCTGAAAATATAAAAAAAAACTTATAAACCTTCACAAGCACGCTGCACTATATATAACACACTATCACTATAATACATGTAAGGTATGAATGATGCAGTAATAGAGAACACGGGGTTTAAATGGCCGGCCGTGCGCTTAGACACCCTAGGAGGCTAACTGCTGGGAGATCACTGAGCTAAACATAGACCGCTTGCCCCTCCGATAAGCTCCTGGGTGTTGCCATATACTTCTCCTAGACCTGGCTACCCTTACCTTTGACTCACCAAAATTTGACGCAATGTTGACCACAGGAAAAGTTTCTACGATCATTTATAGGATGTTTGCATCATGATACATCATCGGTTACTCTTCAGATTGCAAAAGATTATGACTCACATTGAGTCATCATGCATGAAAGGGTTAAAGTGTTTCCATCTTAGTGAGAGAATCGTTGATATTGAAAAAACTATTGACATTAGTATTTAATAGTTTGGATGTTTGGTGTGAAGAAAGTTTGATTTAGTGATATTTACTACTGCTTTTGCATGATTTCTAGCAAATTTAAATTGAGCGAGAGATTCATATGCTTTTGATTTTGGGTAAAGGCTATATAAAAAAGTTATATATTGGGGGAGTCTCATCTTTTAGTAAATTGTTGACTGGGTATAAATAATTTCATGCCAGCTTGTATTAAGTTGTTAATGTGGGACTGGGTAAAACAGATGTCAGTGGAGAAGAAGGACTACCATGGAATACCAGAGAGATAGTTTTACAATTTTTTTCCGATGATTGGTGGTTATGTTTCTTCACATGGATAGCTAAAATAGCATGTAGAAAATTGTTTCCCCTGTACTGATGATATGGTGACAGGCTTATGATTCTGTTATAAAATATCTTGTATCTGAGTGTTAATTTGATATTGTGGCTGAATACCCACTCAGGTTTTGACAGAAAAAATGTACATGCACACACACACACACACACACAGACACAGACACACACACACAGACACAGACACACACACACAGACACAGACACACACACACAGACACAGACACACACACACATACACACACACACACACCGGCCAGTCGCCACCCTAGTAAGACACACTGGTCAGAGCTCCTTGTGGGGCAGCAAAGGACAGCTTGTTGGGCTATTTCCTTGCTTCTCTATTGCCTCAATGTTTATTGTACAGTTTGATGGGAGATTAGTGACTTTTTGACTAGCTCAATGTTACTAAGTTGACAAGAGTAGATTAGCTTCTTTTATTTTCAAGTAAGGAACAGTGACATATCTGAATAAAGACCACTTGAATTAGGAAAAAAAGTGAAAAAAGAACTTAAGTGAGCATTGAACAATGTGACAGTGTAAACTACAGTTTAACTATTAGAATGATAATGTGACTAACACTATCAGAGTCAGAAAAATGAATGGCTAACTACTTTTGAACCAACTTGTTTCCCTGAAAGTTTATCTGACAGTTTGAACTCAGGCGATAATGTCAGTATGGCCATGTTACATATAATTGTTGCAAGCTGTTTGTACTGTACTTGAAAGTCAAAAAGTATCTTTAGCAAGTGATGTTATTTCTAAACTAAAAACACTGAATTTGTTTCAATCCCGAGGGTGTAAGTGTGGGAGCAAAGTTCAGCGTAGCATCAAGCCAGTTAAAAAAAAAAAAAAAAATAGGAAGAAATAATCCATCACCTCTAAGCCATAGAAGCATTTTTAGGTGTCCCATCAATGGTACTGTTTTCCTACAATAATAGTTTCGAATGTAACATCCTTGAAAAATAAACTAAATGAACTGACTACAATGATTGTTACCATATGTTCTGGCATTGGCACTGTTGGCATGCACAAATTCTGTCAGACACAATACACATCCAAAACTACGATTTATTTTATAATCTACACACGACACGGAGAGGTTGGGGAGTGTTGTTGTTTTGCAACACTTTGCTGTGCTCATCAGCCCTGATAAATGAGAAAACCGGATAATGCTCAGTTAAAGCAAGATATATTATTACAGATAGAAAATATTATTAATAATGGCTGACATCTAAAACTCTACATGAATTACAAAGACCTCACCAGGCCTACGAATTAACGCCTTAGGCCATACAGTATATACAAGGAAAATGGTAACAACACTTATACTCAAATCATACAGCAGCTAGATGACTGGAGACTTCCTGAGCACTCACAAAAATACACTATACAGGGAAGGACAGAGATGTGAACAAAATGAGGAGTAGATCTAAGTGGCAATTAATGCAGAGACTGAGCTCATTATATAGGGGCCAGCAGAGCTTGATTCAACTTGTAAGAAGGATGCGCAAATGAAGCCATAGGGGACAAAGAGTTGACAATCCTGCTCTGAACAACAGAAAGAACGACTTACTCTACTATAAGGGGGAGAAGGGGGAAGTGAGGTAGAACACGCAAGCCTGGTCACTATGGAAGCCACGAGGCGAATCGTGATCAAACATGCAGCATACTGTACGTTAGAATTATACAAAGGATGATGAAATCATAGGCTATGTAACACTATCTATCTATCTATAAGAGGCGACTAAAAGGGACACTTTTATCTACATTCTTTTTGCTCTCTTTCTTTTCCTTGTACTTTGTCTGTCCAAACCCTCTGCATTTGATTTTAATTTAGTTAATTTCCTCTCTCCACTGTCTGGTACCTGCGAGCCACTGCCATTGGCTCCAGGGTAAAATATTTTTCTGTCTAAGAAATCTTGATGAACTCTGGTGACGAAGCAATGGCCCTCAGTTCCGTGCAGCCCTTAAGTGGGCAAGGGGTGCTAAGAATCCCACGGTGTAAAAATAATTTTATACATCCAAAAAGAACCTTAAGAATAGGAAACTGGAATGTTCGAACTCTCAATCAGGCTGGTAAAATGGAAGAACTTATTTCAGTGTTCAAGGAATAAAAGATGGATATTTGTGCTCTTACAGAAACGAGGTTGCTTGGAGTTGATAAAATGAATTTGGAAGATGGTATTACTATGTTGGTTTCTGGTAGGAGTGATGGAAATCATTACCAAGGAGTAGGCCTACTGCTGAGTAGAGATGCTTGTAAGGCAGTATGTGAGTTTGAACCAATTAATGAGTGCTTGCTTTATGCTCGTGTAAAATCTGACCACGGTAATATCAATATGGTTGTAGGGTACGCCCCGACAAATGAGGCTGCTGATGAAATGAAGGATGACTTTTATGAGAAGCTCCAGGATGTAGTGAACAGAGTGGCAAGACATGATGTGTTAGTTTGCACTGGTGATTTTAATGCGATTATTGGCAGTAGTAGGGATGGCTTTGAAGATTGTATGGGTCAGGAGGGTGTTGGTATAAGAAACGAAAATGGGGTGCGCTTTGGAAGCTTTTGTTTGACAAAAGACCTTATAATTGGTGGAGCTATCTTTGAGCATAGAAAAATACATAAGACTACTTGGATTTCACCATGTTGTAAATACTGTAACCAGATTGACCACATTGCAATTAGCAGAAGACATAGGAGTTATTTGCAAGATGTTTGCGTAAGGAGGGGGGTAGATATAGGTAGTGATCATCAACTTGTGTCAAAGATTAAAATAAAACTTAAGAGAAACGTTAATGGTAATTGTACGGGAGGTAATGGTTATGATTTTGATAAGCTGAGAAATGATGAGAGCACGAGGGAAAAGTTTCGGTGGGAATGTAGGAACAGGTTTCTAGTCCTGCAGACTTTGATGGAAGCTGAAAACAATGATATTAATCAAATGTGGAGAGAGGTAAAAGAGGTTTTGCATGGGAGTGCAGAGTAAGAAAAAGGGAAAACCGAGAAGGAAAAAGTGGATGTCAAATGAAACATGGAATGCAATTCAGAAAAGGAAAGAGGCTAAGTTAAGAAGTGAAGAACAACATGTTGATGGCCAGGTAGTTGAAGTACTTAGAGCAAGGTACTGGAGTTTACATTCTGAAGTAAAAAGACTCGTTAGACGTGATAAGAGGGGGCTATATGATGAAAAGGCAACAGAGACAGAAATTAAATTAAGTAAAAATGACGGTCAGAGCACAAGAGCAGCGTATCAGGCCATAAAGGAGTTAACTGGGACTCAAAAGAGAAGGAAGGAAATACCTGTACGAGATAGAAATGGTAATTTGATGACTAAAGGTTTGGATATAAAAGGAAGGTGGAAAGAGCACTTTGAATCTGTTCTAAATAGACCAATCCCAGCTGAAGAGGACATTTTGCCAGCCGAGAGAGATTTGCAGATAGAAACAGGGGATATAACTTTGGCCAGTAAAGCCATGTCATGCCACAGTACGAAATTCAGGGCCAGAGTGATTCCCCAGTCGATGACAATGTGGAGGACAAACATTAGACGAAGAAACAGTCAGAAATGATGATCAGGTAATGTGGCAAAAAAAGGTCAGGAATGGTGATGATTTAGTGAGTGAAACAATGCTTATAATGCCTATATTACTGTTTGAAAACCAATATACTCTTGTACTACATATAAATTCGTACCAAATAAATAAATAAATACCGTTTATGAGTGGTGTAGAATAGTTATCCTCCCATTGAACTCGTTTTCTTTGCAGCCAGCCTGATAGAAAACCCTGTAAGGTAAGGATGTACTACCTGGATCGAGTATTTTAAACTTCAGGTGAGCGATTTCTCTATGAATTTTCGATGTTTCTCACCAAAAGCGGATGTTTGAGCCAAAACAAAAAAGGTCCAAAAAAGTCAGGACTGGGGCGTACCACTGCCCAGAAAACGTTGGGATGGGGCGGGTTAAACAAGTTGTATACATATTTGAATAAATGCACTAAAGGTAAACTATTTAATTGTAAAACAATATGTACATGGGTTATTGTAGTGAAATGCATACATGCAAGAAAAAAAAAAAAGTTTAAAATTAAGATTATGGTAAGAGTTATTAATACTTCATTTAAAGATAATGCTACTGGTATGCCATACTTCTATATCATGGGTCATTCTTCTTTGTATTTTTTAAAAATTAATACTATATACAAAATATGTACACTTCATTCAGGGGGGTTAACTTGGATGTTAACTCTACCCCCACTAAATACTGACTCCAAATTTGCAATTCTTGCATGCATTCTGTGCATTGTGAACAGCAGTATTGCAAATACAATGCAGAAGATTATAAAGACAGTAGGTGCTGGGCTATACACATAATATGGGTTGAACATACTCAAACTCAAATCTTCTCAGGGCTTCATTGTTTCATTGATCATTTGCATAGTTTCAAACTTAGGTGAAGTCAACTTAACCCGCCCCGTCCCATAGACGTGAATTCATGTCCTGACATGATGTGCACTCATATCCCGGAGACGTAAATTAACGCAGCAACATTGCAAGGTCCCTAATTTACACAATTTTCAATTTAATTTGCACAATTTTTAATTTTCGCGAGTGATTTTTGGCACGTATACACGGGAGACCTTCCTCTACAAGATCCCAGGCAGGGACAATGCCTTACCCAGCATGACCTCCTCCCCCCCCTGCATGCCCTTTTCTCATCAATTCACCTGTTATCAGTGACCTGGCCAGTAAAGCCACGTCATGCCATGGTACGAAATTCAGGGCCAGAGTGATTCCCCAATTGATGACAATGTGGAGGACAAACATTAGAGGAAGAAACAGCCAGAAATGATGATCAGGTAATGTGGCAAAAAAGGTCAGGAATGGTGATGAGTTAGTGAGTGAAACAATGCTTATAATGCCTATATTACCATTTGAAAACCAATATTCTCTCGTACTACATATAAATTCGTACCAAATAAATAAATAAATACCGTTTATGAGTGGTGTGGAATAGTTATCCTCCCATAGAACTCGTTTTCTTTGCAGCCAGCCTGATAGAAAACCCTGTAAGGTAAGGAGGTATTCCTACCTGGATCGAGTATTTTAAACCTCAGGTGAGCGATTTCTCTATGAATTTTCGATGTTTCTCACCAAAAGCAGATGTTTGAGCCAAAAAAAAAAAAAGGTCCAAAAATGTTGGGACTGGGGCGTACCACTGCTCATGTTTAAGTCCATATCAGGCAGTGGGTGGAAATGTTTGTGTGTATGATTGAGGATGGCGTAGTGATTGATGGTGAATAAAGTGGACATGGATGGTGTAAATACCGCACAGTAGCCTGGTGCTATGTATAATCCTGAGGCTGAAATATGAGATGGTGGTATATCTGGACAGACTCTGTAAACTGATGTGCTCAGTGAAATAACTGCTGATGTCTCCACAATCAAAACAACATTGTTAGTTACTTTGGAAAACTCAAATTGAATAAAAGATGATGGAAAGATGTCCCCAGACCTTGTCGTGGACATCATTGGTTATGTAGCTGCCTTGTGTAAATTACCTGATAGGACCCTTAAGATCGCCAAGACGATTGCGTACACCCCAGGCATGTGCTTACTAGATTTAATGAACGAGATACAGATGCAGTGCAGTAAAGGAGGTATGGTCGACACACTCGCACATTCTAGCAGAATGAGAGTACCTGAGACAGTATCAGCTGTGAAAACATCTACACCGACCCCAAACAGAGAACAAAATCGATCGCAACCCAAAAGCAGGCAGAGCAAACAACTAAACGTGACGAGGGTTTGATCACAAACACCAGGCTACAGGCAGTTTCATAAGTTTTTGCGCAGCTCGAGCAGATCTCGTGGCACAAACAACACTACATATGGGAAGTCACCTCTTAGGTCACAGTCAAGAGATAGGTCCATTCTGTCATTATTGTGCAAAACCAGGACACACAAGGTATGAATGCTTTATCAAAACAAAAAGAGGATAGACAAAAGACACAAGGATTTGGTCCTTACTGTAGTCATCATAGATGTCAAGGGCACTGGACCAGTAAATGCAAAATAGTAGAAATAATTGTGTCTATGTTCAAATCGGGGGAAGACCAAGTCATGACAAAAAACGAACAAACGTAAAGAAAAACTAGTCTAAAATTCACATAGGAGGCATGTTGGAAAATGAGTGTATCTTGATACCAGCTGTATATGAGGATCAAAACGTTTCCTTATTTTTAGACACAGGCTCTCCAGTGAATTTAATAACACATGAAGAAATAAATAGAATTCTTAAAAATAAGAAGAAATTAACTTTTCTGGAAGAAGCTGATTTAGATTTATATACGGTAGATGGAAAAAAAAAATTACAGTAAAAGGTATGATAAGGTTAAATATCAGTTTCACAGAGACTACAAGACCATTCTCTGCATTTTTCTATATCCCTTACAAGATCTACAATCTTATGTAATTCTGGAATTATACCTGGCAAGAAGTTCATACCTCCAGAAAATTTCTTCAAAAATTCAGTTTTAAATTCATCATATGTCCTAGCCTTGGGGAGCTTATCTGATCTCAATAAATTGCTTGCTGGACATCTTTCCTGGCTTATGCAAGATGAAAAAATGGCAATTTTCTCTTGTTCATCGAGGATGTGGGGCTTGATGAACATTTGTTCGCACTGACTGACCAATGAAATGACGTCAATACGATCTTTTTCTGTGCCAGAGAATTTTGGGGCAGTTTTATCTTCATGGTAAACATAAACATGAGGTGGAGAAGTTTGATCCGCGGTATTTGTTTCGTTATTCATTTTCACTGTTTGCTCTGTTAAATTAACTTGGACTTGTTTATCGTTGTGGTAGGGAATGGTGGAATATGATTCGCCTGCACGTTGCACTATATCATGTATATTCTCATAGGTATGCAAGGCAGAAACTAAGTCCTCACTTGCTATGTCAGAGGGGGTTTCCCACTCATCATCATATGGAACTGACGTATTTGTTTCTTGATCTTTAGGTTGTGTTGAGTTTTGTACAATGGGTGTGTTGCCTTGGTGCTTCCCTAATTGTGAATCTGTTGTTGGAGCTAATTGTTTTTCATCTGGTATTAACGTGGGTGATGGCGAAAATATCCGTCATTAAGGTCTGGTGTTATGAAATACGCCTTTTGTTTATGTCCTAACTAAATAGATGAGTAAATGAGTTGTAATAGATAGTGAGTGTATAAGTGTATATATATATATATATATATATATATATATATATATATATATATATATAGAATATATTTATATTTATATATATATATATATATATATATATATATATAGAAATAAGTAAAGGAGTTGAATATACCTAATTTTAGCACTAAGAAGAAATGAGTAAGTATAATTTCACCCACTTGATACAGATCGAAGAGGCGTGTTGATGCAACTGTCGATCTCGGAAGAAAAATGCAGGGTTGATTGAAGATCTCTTGATAATTCTAGGTCTGTGTTGATGGACGATTTTACTCAGGAAATTCCATGGTCTGATGCTTGTGGTGGTTAACAGCTGTCACAGGCAAACCTCAGCATAGAACGTCGAATTTCCAACTCAGTACTGTGGAAATAAATGAGTATAAGTAGGAGCTATGTGAATAATGAGTAATGAGTAGTGGGTGAGAAGTGCCTGGTGTCAGTCACACGTTGCTTGGCGTGGCCTTATGTCAGCAAACTCGTGTTGTGATGTCATCTCAGCAGATACACATGGTGACGTTGGCTTCCCACACTGGTAGCTGTGGTGAGTAACTGAGTAGCAATGCATAACCTGGGTGAAGAAAGGTGAGTAAGATGCGTTATAAATGTGGCTCTGATGTTTTGCTGTGTGTCTTGACCTCTGCGTTAGCGATGGAGGTAGGCGGGAGAGAATGTTGGGGTTTTGTGTGCTTGTTGCTTTGGTCTTTAATTTTCTTTACTTGCTTTGTTTTTTTTATTCTTCTTGCTGCTGCTTGAAGTTACGTGAAGATTATAGAGTTGGTTTGTAGACTTGTTGGCTCATAGGCTTGTAGGCTGTATTTTGTAGGAATTCACTGTAGAACTGAAGCTAATCTTGTAGAGTCTCACCTGCTTTTGTAGAAATTCACTGTTGATTCGAAGACGAGGTCATCCCACCGCTGCCACCAAATGTGACTCTCGATTCTTGTAGTAGGAGTTAAATATGAATACAGGGAGTTTATCTTGATTTATTATCTTCAGAGAAAATCTTATGTTGAGCAGTGTATGTCTTACAGAGACTGAATACACTAAGTAAGTCTAGTTGGACCCCTCTTCTTGTTCACCCTCTCCACTACCTGTCGGTTCTATAGCTAGCCTCCTTCTGAGCTCTGCTTCCTAAATTCTGGTGTAGCACGGGTCGTGTCACGTGTGTTACACTGTTGTTGGAATGTTCTAGAAACCTGTGTGTGAGTATGCGTGTATGTGTGTGTATGGTCACTAGGCATTGTTCGTATGCTATCTCGCTGACACAGTAACTATATCGTCCCCTGACTTGCTACTTCCTGTGTATTGTCAACATTTCCTCAGTTACACTTGCAAGATCATTTCCCGTTCCCAGGCTTGCCTGGTGCTCTGTCTATCTATCTATTTATGTATCTATCTATTATGATTTGTAATTATAATATGGAGTCCTAACAGTTGCAAAAGTCTTTTCCAAAATCTCGTTGAACAGAATAGAGCCAGTAATTGATAACATTTTAAGAGAAGAACAAGCGGGATTTAGAAAGGGTCGAGGTTGTAATGATCAGATTTTTATTGTAAGGCATCTAATGCAACAGGCTAATGAGATGAAAATGCCACTTAGTATGTGTTTTGTGGATTTTGAAAAGGCGTTTGATAGTGTTTCACGTGGAGCTATATTGAAAATTATGAGATTCTATGGTATACCAGAAAAGTTTGTAAATATTATTAGAAGCCTGCATGAAGGTACTTTTTGTAAGGTAATGGTGGGTGGTTCTTTGAGTGATCCATTTCAAGTTAGATCAGGAGTGATTGAAGGAGGAGTTCTTTCGCCATTGTTGTTTGTTTAGGTTATGGATTATGTTATGAAAAAGGTTGTAAGGAGAACAGGTGCAGGAATTAACTGGAAAGAAAAGAAGAAGCTGATAGATTCGGACTATGTTGATGATATCGTACTGATTTGTGGAAGTATTTACGAGATCCAGAGGGTGCTTCATTGTCTGGTGGAGGAAGAAGGAAAAGTGGGATTGGTAATAAATTGTGGAAAGACTGAAATTATTAACCGCCCCATCCCGACCACTTTTCCACCACTGACTCCCCCCAGTCCGACCATTTTTGGATTTTTTTTTTTTTTTTTTGCTCAAACCTCCGCTTCTGGTGAGAAACATCGAAAAGTCATAGAGAAATTGCTCACCTGAGGTTTAAAATACTCGATACAGGTAGGAGTACCTCCTTACCTTACTGGGTTTTCTAACAGGCTGGCACCAAAGAAAACGAGTTCTTTGGGAGGATAACTATTTCACACCACTCATAAACAGTATTTATTTATTTACTTAGTACGAATTTATATGTAGTACAAGAGTATATTGGTTTTCGAGCAGTAAAATAGGCATTATAAGCATTGTTTGACTCACTAACTCATTACCATACCTGACCTTTTTTTGCCACATTACCTGATCATCATTTCTGACTGTTTCTTCCTCTAATGCTATGTAAAGTTTGTCCTCCACATTGTCATTGATTGGGGAATCACTCTGGCCCTGAATTTCGTACCATGGCATGACATGGCTTTACTGGCCAGGTCACTGATAACAGGTGAATTGCTGAGACAATGGTGTGCAGGGGGGGGAGGAGGTCATGCTGGGTAAGGCATTGTCCCTGCCTGGGATCTTGTAGAGGAAGGTGTCACGTGTATTCGTACCAAAAATCACTCACAAAAATCGAAAATTGTGCAAATTAGTGACCTTGCAATTGATTCACGTTTATGTACGTCGACGGGATTGGCAGTGACAAAACCTGTGGACGTTAAAGAACGTCGACGGGACGCCGCGGGTATATATGAACATGGAGAACCAAATCAATTGGGTAATTGGGAATCATGTGGTGAAGAATGTAGAAAACTTTAAATATCTGGGAACGATTGTATCATCTAAAGGATCATCAAACAATGAAATTGAGGAGAGGATTAGACAGGCTTGGCGAGCTGTTGGAATGTTGAAATATGTTTGGAATAATAATATGCTTTCAGTACATACTAAAGTGAAAATTTACAAGTCCATGGTTAGACCAATTTTAATTTATGGGCATGAGTCATGGTACAGCACAATTGCAACAGATCAGAAAGTATTAGGATTTGAGAATAAAATACTGAGAAGGATTCTTGGGGTTAAATGGCAAGACAGAGTTACAAATGCAAGAGTAAGGGATATTACAAGAGTGGAACCAGTTAATGAATATGTGAGACTGTCTCGCTGGAAGTGGCTGGGGCACATATACAGATAAGAGGGTAGTTTAATACAGGATGTGCCAGAGTGGACTGCTAGAGGAAGAAGAGGTAGAGGTAGGCCGAGGGAAACCTGGTTGAGGACAATGAAAAAAGAAGCAGGAGAGGAGTGTTGGTGGGACCTGAAGGAGATGGCAAGAGACAGATATTGGTGGAGAGAGTTCATCGAGGCCTTATGCATCCCGTGGTGTGTCACAGGAAATAATTGATTGAGATATATATATATATATATATATATATATATATATATATATATATATATATATATATATATATATATACTGTATATGTCACAGGCCATGCATGCGTCTCAGACTCTGGTGAGTCAAGTGGTGGTACACGAATCCATCTCATTCAGCTGCTGTCTACTGACCATCAAGTCACGGCCTTCCCAACCACAGCCAGTTAAGCATTACTGTATATAATTCACTATGATCTGATGGATATTGTGACTTTAAATATTATTACAGGTTGAAAAAGTTATAATACCAAGAAAATTTCAAAGAACATGCCGTATAAATAAACAAAAAATAGGAAGATGCACTTACGCTCATAAATGGCTAGAATGTGCATTTGTATATGCACATATGCAAATGCATGATTATCCTAAGTCTACTTATGAGGGTGAAAGACTGACGAAGAGACTGTATGTGAGTGAGGTGGAGGGGGAAAAAGGGAGGGGGAGGCCGAGGATGAGATGGAGGGATGGGGTGGAGAGGTATATGAGAGAGGGGGGTGTGAGCTGGGAGCAGGGGAGTGAAATGGCGGGGGACAGGGCGACTTGGAGGCGATTTGTTTGTGGCCACCCCAAACGGGATTGAGGCGTCTGGCAATAGATAGATAGATAGATACTTATGAGTCTCTGTGAGAAGAACTGGGAGAGTTAGACAGCGAGAGACCCAATATTATACACTGCACAACACACACACACACGCGCAGATGCTATTACTTGACCTGAAAAGGTCTAGGTCTGGTTTATGCCTAATTTAGTTTGTGACAAGCAGCCGGCATGTGCTTACGATTTGGGAAAAATATCAAATTCTCATTGACAGCTAGCAAAGATGCATTTGTTTAAAAATCTGACATACTTTAATGCCTTTTGGGGTAAAAAATACTAATGGCTGACTGAAACAACGAGGAAATGGAATATTATATATACTTTATTTTCCATACACTACATATCTACGTTACTATTAAGAATGTATGAGCAACTTTTCTGAGACGTATCTGAAGTAAACGTCTGATATTAGTCAATGTGTTACAATAGGATGTTATAGATACCGAAGGGAGGCGAGTCATTATACGAGGTTACATGTTGGTAATGTCTTTGTGTTTACATCAGCCCTGCATGATCACTGAACTGACCATTTTTCATCATGTCATGAACCATCACTTTACAGCTTGTTGTTACTTCGTGGGTCCCCCAATCATAAAAACATTCATTTAAAATCAAAGCAAATTATGTTACGACATTAAATTGCTACTAAGCCTCTCTTCAACACTCAGCTACTCTCACTCCCATCCCTCCCAACAGACAGAGACTCCCACTTCCCCCCCATCCCTCACGTCCTACCCCTCTCACGACACAGCTACCTCCACTACACCCAAATCCCTCACCTACCCCGTACGTCCCGCCCCTCCTTTACCCCCAACACTGTTACTAGATCAAATTATTTGCCGTTCCTGCTGCCTTCTACGCGGTGTCCCACGCGGAAATTTCTCCAACTGTACATGGTCTTTCTAGAGCAGAAAGGAAAATTGAACTAGACCAAATAGGATTAGAGTGTTCACCTGTTTGGCCTGGGCAACACCTGGTACCCTGCTAGTAAGATTTATAAAACACCTTCACTTTCACTAATGTGTAGTGCACTGCAATGTCATTCATCACTGTTTTCTTGATTATTAAGTATTACAGTAATTATTTTTGTATGTACTAAACTGGGATAATTACACATAGTAAGGGGATGGGTCTGTTATGATGTGGCAGGGGTAAACCAGTTCTGCTGTCGGGCCCTGCTGCGGATGTCACTGATTGCACTGCGCAGTTGACCCTTGTGTGGTATGGTGCAGTGAGGATCTGTCCGTTCTCCCCTTTGGGGCTAAGATGCGAATGAATGTGTTTGAATGGATGAGTAAATGGGGAGTGTGTCGTCCTGTCTCGGCTACCTCCCTTTCCTTTGGGGAAGCAGCCTAGGTATATAGATAGAGATAGACCTTTTCTGACTTAGAAGCTGGAATACCAGTCGTGGCAAGCCACCACCCAGATGTCGCGATCCCCACACAGGAGTAGATATCGAGGAGCTGGTAAGGAGTACGGGTCATCCTGGCTAGACAGACATACGTCTCCCATGGCCCCGTGCCCGTATTGCCCACAACAGACCTAACGGGAAGATTTCAGTCTGGGAGAACTACCTCCCAACCGTACTAGCCCTTGACAGGTTCGGGGTGGGACTAAACCTTCAGTCCCGAGAAGCACCCTTGTGATGGCTTCAGCCGCACACCAAAAAGAGATGACCTCAGCTGCTCATAAGAGGGAGACGGCCTCCCCCACTCACACAAAAAGAGATGACCTCCACCGCTTACTAGTAGAGATGGCCTCAGCTGTTCACATAAAAAGTGACGGCCTCAGCCGCTCATTAAAGGAGACGGCCTCAGCCGCTCCAAACCAGAGATGGCCTCCAGCCACTTGGATGCTGCTCCATCCCCCTCCCCTCCTACAGGAACCGGCGACGGCCTCCAGCTGCATCTGGGGAGAACCAGGTGCATCCCCTCTCCTCCTGTAGCTGCCCACAGGAGTAAGACACCGGTGATGGCCTCCGCCAGCACCTCGCCTGGACGTCATTCCCCCTGCAGGGCACTGGTGACGGCCTCCAGCCGTGCCTGCAGGAGAGGAATGGCCTCTAGCTGCACTCCTCATGCTCTCCTCCCCCAAGGTAGCCTTCAGAAGGATCCCCTCGGCCTGGAGACAGTGTGGTACAGCCCCTTACTGCCCCCAGGAGCGTGTGCCATTCAGCTGGTGCCTGAGGATGACAATCCCCTGATGGACTCCTGCCCGAGGCGATGCCACAGTCCTACCTTGATGGCAACCCACTGAAAGGGAGACCGCGGATGCCGGACTCCCCTCGGTGCCCCCACTCCCCTGGGGGACACCCTCTCCAACTCCAGGCAACCTTCTCCCCAGAGTAGGAGCAGGCAAGAGCTCCCGCTCAGCCTGTTTGGTTCCAGCCCAGAGGACCAGACCACTCCAACAGGCCCTTCGAGTAAAGGGCCACTCTGCACGTCCGACCATAGTCCCCAACCGACGACATCACCACTGAGGGTTGTTCTGTGGCCTTCGAGTGAAGAAACACCTGATAATGACCCACCAACACCTGGGACTCACCCTAACGGCTGGAGGCCGTCTCTGGTTTGTATGAGCGACTGAGGCCGTCTCCCTCTTATGAGCAGCTGAAGCCGTCTCTTTTTGGTGTGTGGGTGAAGCTGTCACAGTGGTGCTGCTCGGGACTGAAGATTTAGACCCACCTCGCAGCTGTTTATGGTTAGTCCAGTTGGGAGGCAGTTGTCCCAGACTGAAATCTTCCCGCTGGGTCTGTTGCGGGCAATACAGGTGCAGGGCAGTAGGGGACGTATGTCCCTCTAGCTGGGACAACCCACGCTCCTTACCAGCCCCTCCATAGTCTCCTCCTGGGGTGGGGATTACTACGTCTGAGTGGTGTTTTGCCACAGCGGGTATTTCACCACCGTCTTCGAGGGAAAAGTCACGTCCCCGTGGCTGAAGGTA
Source organism: Coenobita brevimanus (assembly GCF_032717465.1). Classification (NCBI taxonomy): domain Eukaryota; kingdom Metazoa; phylum Arthropoda; class Malacostraca; order Decapoda; family Coenobitidae; genus Coenobita; species Coenobita brevimanus. The sequence goes on along the minus strand of NC_136968.1, from coordinate 9,466,119 downwards.
AAAAGTTTTGGTAGTGGTGGTGCTGTAGGCTGGTGTCAGGTGCTGGAGGAGGATGTTCCAATGTGCGTTGAGTAGGTTTGGGTCCTGGTGAGCAGCATAGGTGATGTAGAGGGTGGAGGCTTGATAGCTTGTGTGGAGGAGTCGAAGGAGATGGTGGGGTTCACGGACACATTGTTTCCTCCCATAGGCCGGGATCCAGGTGGCTTGCCATACTCTCATGACTTGTGGAGGTTGTTGTCCGGCGGAACTTAGCTGAATGCTGGTGATCGGTGAGGTGGTGGAGGTTTTATGGGGCTGCGGGAGGTAGGTTCGGTGATTTTCCCTGGGGATAGAGGCAGGTGGGGTTTTCCACTGGACGTGATTATTTTCAGTGTTATGGGGGTGGTGTTGGGGGCGTGATGGGTTGGGGTGGTTTGGTCTGTGGGTGGGGGTGAGGTGGGGGAGTGGGAGATGGCATGGTGAAGTATCTGGGTGGTGGGCGTGAAAGGCGGCCAGAACGGATGATGGTAGTTTTTAATGTGGGCGTGGGTGGTGAGGTGGGAGTGCGACCTCGTGATGCAGGGGTTGGGTGAGGTGTTTGAGGGCGTGGGGTAGGTGTCTGTGGGGAGGGAGGAGTGCGGCCACGTGGTTATTGGGATGAGTATGGTTTCGGGATGCTCGGTGGGGATTTGGGGTGGGTGCAGATGGCAGGTGGTGTCTGAGGTGCGGGTGGTGAGCAAGAAGAGGGTGTGGAGGTTGGGGCGGTGGTGGGTGTCGGTGAGGGCGGTATGTGTGCTGTGGATGGGGGTGGATTTAGGTTCTCTGGGTTGGGTGGGTTGAATTGTGGTGGTGGTGACGTGGCGGCCGGGTGAGGAGGGTGAGGTGCAGTGGTGGAGTGGGCTTGTGGGGAAGGAGTGGGGCAGTACAAAGGAGTACAAAGGAAACCAAACAGCAACAGACCTTATGGTTCTTTCGAGGCTGTTTGATACAGAGTAGACCACGATTACAAAATCGAACTGTACATGCTGAAGGATAAGTATTGCAAAGCAAGAAGGCTCCCCTCGCCTCCAAACCGTCCAGTTAAAACTGGCAAGAAAAAGTGAGAAAAACCACCATGCAGCATGGAAAAACTGACATGGAAATTTCATAGGAAAGACTGAAAAGGAAAAGCCACATTCTATAGTATTTTATCTATAAGTTACCAGCATGAATAACCTGAAAGAGAAAGTAGTAAAGTAAAATGAATAAAGGAATAAATAAATAACCAATGCATGTCACTACATATGGGTACGTTGAGTTGACGGGGCGTCTGCAGATAGTGTGGAAATTGCATAGTGCAGTGTGTACATTCAGGGGTGGTGTGGCAGCTTTGCATGGCACTAATAAGGTAGGCAGCAGTCAATCAGGCCACAGCTCCGTTCATTCCACTGAGACTAGGAACTTTCCCATGCAGGACAAGCACACAAATCACCTCCTGAAGCAGTGATCCCTGGTACATTTTTAAAAATTCCGATGGTGGCCACTTAACTAAAGGGACCCTCAGTGATTCACAGCCCATCGCAGGTCGAAAGTATGAGTAGCGACCGTTAACTCAGGGCTATCTGTGCATATCCTAGTCTGTGCATATACTATATTTCTATCTATCTATAGCCCGACGACCTAATCCCGCAAAGGGTGGCCGCAGACAAAACGCCTCCAAGTCACTCTGTCACCCACCATTTGACTCCCCTCCCCCCAACTCACCCCCCCTCCCTCATATACCTCTCAACTCCATCCCTCCACCTCATCGTCGGTCTACCCCTCCCTCTCCCTCCCTCCACCTCACCTACATACACCCTCTTAGTCAGTCTTTCATTCTCCATTCTCTCCACATGTCCAAACCACCTCAGTGTATTTCTCCTAATCTTTTCAACCACATCCACATCTACCCCACAACGTTCCTTCACTTCTTCATTCGTCAACCTGTCCCTCCACGTCACTCCACATGCTCCTCTCAAGTAACTCATTTCCACTGCTCTCACTCTTGACTTGTTCCCCTCTTGCAATGTCCACGCCTCGCTTCCATACGTCAGGGTAGGGATCACAATACCATCATGCAGTGACTTCTTAACTTCCATACTCACCTCCCTATTTCTCATCACTGCTTTCAGTGTACCAACAACCTTTCTTCCCTGCTGTACCCTTTCACGTACTTCATCCCCCAAAGTTCCATCCTTACTCATCACACTACCCAAGTACTTGAATGCACTCACATTCTCCATATCCTCACCATCCAACCTCACTGCACACTCTGTGACCTCATTCCTCTCAAACACCATAACTTTACTTTTGTCTACATTAACTTTCAGCTTCCTCCTCCTACACACTGTCCCAAATTCATTCACCAAACCTTGCAACTCCCATTCATCTTCACTCAACAATACTGTATCATCAGCAAACAGCAACACCGGAACCTTCTAAATCTCACCCTCATTCATTAGGGCCACCCCCACATCCACTGCCCTACCTTGTACCTCCTTTACAACCCCATCCATATATATATTAAACAGCCATGGAGACATTACACACCCCTGTTTCAGTCCCACATTGAGATCAAAGAACCCACTCAGCTCACCATCCACTCGCACCGTAGCCCTAGCTCCCTCGTACATACTCTTCACAGCACTCAACAATTTCCCCTCCACTCCATATATTCTTAATACCTTCCACATACCTTGCCTATCTATTCTGTCATAAGCTTTCTCCAAGTCCATGAAGGCAGCATACACTTTCCTTCCCTTCTCTAGATACTTCTCCACTAAACATCTTAGAACAAATATCTGATCTACACACCCTTTTCCCTTCCTAAATCCCCCTTGTTCTTCTCCAACTAGCTCCTCTGTCATATGCCTAACCCTATCAATGAGTATTCTACCATATATTTTACCAGTCACACTAAGAAGGCAAATACCCCTATGGTTACCACATACTTCTCTCTCCCCTTTTCCTTTGTACAGAGGAACAATTATACCTGATTTCCAGTGTCTGGAACCCTTCCCTCTTCCCAAGCCAATCTACACAACTTCCATATCCACTCCACAACAATCTCACCCCCATACCTAAGCATTTCACCACAGACTCCATCAATTCCTGGGGCCTTTCCCAGCTTAATCTTCTTCATCGCTTCCATTACTTCCGACCTACTGATCTCTTCCTCCCTCCTCTCATCTCTTCTTCTCCCAGCCATTCCCCAACCACTTATACTCACACTGCTCTCACTCTCTACATTCAACAAATCCTCAAAGTGCTCCTTCCATCTCTTCAATTTCTCTCTCTTCTCCACCAACAATCTATTATTCCTATCTTTCACTCCCCTACTATTTCCCCTTTCACACTGCCTTACTTTCTTTACCTCCTTCCAAAACAATTTCTTACTCTCCCTCCATTTCACACTCAGATTCCTCCCAAACTCTTCATTCACTTTCTTCTTACTCTCCTTCACCAGTCTCTTAACCTCCCTTCTCCTGCTCACATATACCTCTCTCTTCTCTCTCTCATATTCTCCCCAACCTCTACTCGCCAACCATTCACCGTATGCCTTCTTCTTTTGTTCCACAGCTCGTTTCACCTCATCATTCCACCATGCTGTCCCTTGCACACCCTTGCATCTCCTCCTCACTCCACAAACTGCCTCACACGCTGCGCTTATCTCTTCCGTGAATATCTTACATACTTCTTCCACCCCTTCCATCTGCTCTAGCTCATACCTTCCCAATCTTTCTTCCACTATGCTCTTATACTCTGTCCTTTTCTCACTATCTTGCAATTTCTCCACTCTTCTCACAGGAGCTGCTTCCTCCTGTCTTCCCCTTCGCCTCCTCAACCACTTTCTTTGCAGCTCTACCTTGGCCATCACTAATTGATGGTCCGAGACTCCATTCCCCCACCCTCTCCACACCCTTGCATCCAACACTTGTCTTCTCATTTGCTCATCCACACACACGTAGTCTATCATTGCCTTTCGTTCAACAAGTTCACCATCCATCCTCCTCATTACTCTCCATGTATACCGGTGGATCATCTTATGACGAAAGTAGGTGTTGGCTATTGCCAACCCCTTACCAGCACAGATGTCCACCAAAGCACTACCATTCCCATCTACTTCAGCTGGTACACCCCACTGACCAACCACTCCATCCACTCATACATTCCCAACTTTGCCATTCATGTCTCCAATCAACAGCACTCTCTCGCTCCTCTCAAACTTGTCCATACATGCTTCTACTCTCGCCCAAAACTCATCTTTCACTCTTGCCACTCGATCCTCTGTTGGAGCATACACACATACAATCGCCCATGCTTGTATACCTACAGTACTTTCATCCTCACCCATACAATCCTTGCACCCACTATTCCATACTCTCTTATATTCTCCTTCCACTTCTTGCTTATCATCAGACATACTCCCTCTCTTGCCCTCTCATTCTCACTGATTCCCGCACATATACCTATACCGTATTCCTATTCTCTCACCCTTTCACCTTTCCATTTAGTTTCAGTCAATCCACATATATCCACTTTTTCATCCTCAAGCACCTGGACAATCTCTCTCTCTTTCACTTCATCATTCACTCCTCTCACATTCCACGTTCCTACCCTCAGAATGTCCTTTGTCCGTTCCTTAGTCGTCAACGTATGGTCCGTCCGGGTCCGAGGCGCTTTATTTGCTTTTTTAGTTAGTTCTTTTTACGGGGTGGGGCACTAACCCACCACCAACCCTTTTAGTCGCCTCGTACGACAAGCAGGGATACTGAGGGAGTATTCTTGAAACCCCCCTACCCCCAGGGGGTATTTGCATTTAATAAATTGATCCAGGCTTTAAAAAATAAGAAATAAAATAAAATAGAAAATTATACATACACAAGTGTTTTATTCAGGAGTAAACATATTAAGCTGGGGGTTAGATGCCAAATATTTATCCAGGCGACCTTTAAGGTATGTACTGTATATTACAATTTACTACGTTGGAGGATAATTTATTCCATACATTTACAACTCTTCTGAAGAAGAAATGCTTAGCTTCATGCAACTGGAATCGTTTGCCAATTATTTTATGCCCATTGCCTCCAGTGTAATTCGAGTGATCGAAATACACTAACCATACTATCGTCTCCTTTTAATATCTTGAATACTTGAATTAAATCTCGTATCCTCCGTTTTGTTAGGGTAAAGAGATTCAGGGCTTCTAAACGTTCCTCGTACGGTTTATTTCTCAACCTAGGTATCATCTTTGTCATCCTTTGCTGCACTCTTTCAAGCTTTTCCATATCCTTTTTATAATACGGTGACCAAAACTGAACGCAATACTCCAAGTGTGGGTGTACTAAGGAATTATGCAAAGTGAGGACAATATTATCGGATTTATATTCAAATGCTCTGCCCATGAATCCAATCAGTTTATTGGCTTTTTTCACAGCTTCAGTACATTGTTTGCATGGTTTCAAATCATTTAATATTATAACTCCTAAGTCTTTTTCATGGTTTACCCTATCAAGTTGAACATTATTCATGCTATAGCTAGCTCTTACATTTTTACTGCCAGTGTTTAGCACTTTGCATTTGTTAATATTGAAATCCATTTGCTAAACATGGGCCCAGTTAAACAGTTGATCAAGATCTCTCTGAATTGCCTGCCTTTGCAGTGCTGTGTCTGCTCTGTTACGTATTTTAGTATCATCAGCAAATTTTGAAATCTTACAACACAATCCTTCGCCAATATCATTTACATATATTAAGAAAAGAATAGGACCTAACACTGAACCGTGCGGCACTCCACTTGTAACGTTTATCCAGTCTGACTCTTTCCATTTATTACAACTCTTTGCTTTCGTCCGGTAAACCAATCTTCTACCCACCCGAGAACACTGCCGCTGAAACCATGTGCCTTTAGCTTCTGAAGGAGTCTTTTGTGTGGAACTTTGTCAAAAGACTTTTGAAAATCGAGGTAGACCACATCAACAGATTTAGTCTCGTCATACATGTTCAGTATAACATTGAAAAAGTCTAGCAGATTCGTGAGGCAAGAGCGATTATTACGAAAACCATGTTGAGAATCTTTTATGAGATTGTTAGTTCCTAGGTGTTTCACAAACTTGTCTCTGCTAATAGTTTTAAGCAATTTGCAAACCACTGATGTTAAACTAATTAGGGGGTAGTTTTCTGGTTGGGGTCTGTTGCCCTTTTTGATTATTGGGGTTACGTTAGCAAGCTTCCATTCATGTGGCACCTTACTGCTCTTAAGTGATAAGTTAAAAAGTTCAGATAAGGGCTTTGATATTTCGTTCTGTAGTTCCTTCAATACACGTGGCGATATTTTGTCCGGTCCTGATGCTTTATTCTCTTTTAATTTGTTTATTGGAAACAGTACGTCGTGATCGCTGACTGTAATGTCAGTGATTATGTTGCCCTCTCCTTATAGGAATGAGGGAAGCAGTAGGAATTGTATGTATATTTTCTGTTGTAAATACTGACACGAAGAAAGTATTAAGAATGTTCGCCATCATTGTTTCATCAACAGTGTGCCCTCCGTTATCTGTGATTAAGAGACCGATTGACGGAGTTATTACCTTTTTGCTTCTTATGTAACTGAAAAATTCTTTGGGATTTGATTTACTGATACTTTCAATATGTCTCAAGGTTTTTCTTACTGCTTTTAGTTAATTTTCTGGCTTTTCGTCGAAGGACATTATATTCAATTTTATCACTTTGACTCTTTGTGGTATTATAATTCTTATATGCAAGATTTTTTGCTTCTAGACTATGTTTAATGTCGGAGTTCCACCATTTTGGCTTAGAATTTTTGGCAGGCCTTCTGCTGCACATTGGAATACATAACTTTATAGCACTGTTGAGAGTTTCTGTAAAGTAATTCCGCGCGTCATTGATATCTATAGTTTCGACAATGGGATGCCAATCACCTGCACCTACAATTGCCTTTAATTTCTCAAAATTTGCTCTCTTAAAGTCGGGCACTTTCTCACAACTGGCCTTGACACTGTCTTCACTGAATTTAATGTTAAATGTAACTATGCGATGATCACTTGTCCTAAATTCTTCTCCTACAATAACATTACTCACTATATTTTCTGACGTAGCTAAGACAAGATCTAGGATGTTAGCTCCACATGTCGGATAATTTACAAATTGATACAAAGAACATTCCTGCAAGTTTGTATATACAGTAGGTCTAATCCTGTGTGTGAGGATAGCGCTTCTCCCCATTTTCGAACTGGTAAATTAAAGTCACCAAATATTACAGTGCTTTTTACAAGATATTTCGTCAGTTTGATTGTAGATATCATTATCGATGTTGAGTGGCTGACCGGGTGGACAACAAATTAACTCGAGTGATTTTATGACAAGATTAATTTCAAATAGTGTCAATGTTTTCAATACATGGTTTGGTAATTTCGACTAGATGAAATCCTGATTAATATATAACAACACACCGCCCCCTGCTTGATTCTTCCTTTCACTACTGAAAATGTGATAGCCTGGTAAATTAAACTCTGCTAGAAAATCTCTCTGCTCAGTATTTAGCCACGATTCTGTTACACCAGTTACATCATAATCTGCGGTAAAGACAAGGGCCTCTAAATCAGAAAATTTATTACATAGACAACGCACATTTGCAAGGATTGCTTTAATGTGTTTTCCTTTCCGATGTGGGGAGCTTCCATTATTTATTGATTTATCAGATAGTATGACATCTATGTTTGCCTCCCTTGATGGTTGTTGTTTCTCCAAAAAAAATTTACAGCATCATTAACCAAATGACTGAGATGGGGAGAACCAACAGCATTCAAGTGTAGTCCATCATTCGCAAATAGTGTACGCTGCTCGTAAAACTGATTCCACATGTCGATATACTCAACTCCTTCCTGTAAGCAAAGCGACTTGACTCTGTTATTATTACTAAATGTTCTGCTGAAGAAGGCATTCCCTGCATTAATCCTTGGTATGCCTGAAATTAAAATATGGTTAGTTTTCTCCTTGTAACGTCAAATCATCTTCCTGTACTTCTCCATCAGCTCCTCTGATCGGGTTCACATGACATCATTGGTACCTGTATGAATGATAACAAGGCTGTCATTTTCCGCATTCTCAACAAAGTCATCCACAGCCTCTGTCACGTCATATACTCCTGCACCTGGAATACAAAAACGCTTTCATTTAGAGGGTGCCCGGTCACAAAATTCCACCAACTGACCACGGATGATGGAGTCTCCCACAACCCGTGCCTCGTGGGGCTCTTCCTCTACTTCTGCGAGAATCTGAAATTTGTTATACGTGGTTACCGGAATGATGCTCCTTTTTCTCACAAACCTGGCACCATTCCGCACTGGCTGAAACTCATTCTGTATGGTGGGGGAAGAAGTAACTACGGCAGGAGGAGGATGGTCAGCCTGAGCAGTGGGGCTATCCTCCACAGTATGTCCAACGTTGCTGGCAATGAACTCCTCCAGCACATCAACTTTATGAGTCAGGCTGTTAATTTTATTTGTGGCTTCAGTCAGTTTGTCCTCCAAGCTCTGATGGAGTTTGCACATTCTGCAAACAAAGAAACGGTCCGTATAAAAGGATCCGGTGAAATTACAGGAGCAGGCTACGCAATTAATGTTCCATGGCATTCTGAAAATCAAAGTTACTGAAACAGAATCAGATTCAGATATTGGTGATTAGGACCTGGAAGAGATACTGGAACAATAATCAGTTACTTTACAAAATCTGCTAGTAAAACAATAACAATTTATGGAATTGTTACAGGTGAAGGTCTCTCTGGTGGGGGGTCTTGCAGTTTAAAACTGTACAGGAATGACTACCCTACTGGTTAGCAATGTACTTGCAGAGCATTTATCAGTAATCTGTTCCAGAGAAAAAAGAAAGACAGTACCATGCGCTTACCGTTACCTGGAATGGACACATAAAATTATACTGCAATCTGAAATATAACAATAAAGTCACAACACGGATACCTGTAAAGAAATGGGTGAGATATTTCAGTGTAAAAATTAGTGCACGTAGAAAGAAAAAATGTTGGGCTATAACAGCAAGACTTGCCTTGTGACAAAGAGACGGCGCCATGGTAAAACAAAACTATTTATATGATATAATTTGTTTTTTCTTACCTTAGAGCGGTGCAGATCACCGTCCAGAGCACTCTACACTCAGTCATAGAGATTCACAGATATAAAATGAGTCTCTTATTCAATACCGTCTATCAAACAAAGCTAATCACACACTCATCCACAAACAACATTCACAGACATTGAACAAACTGTATTTACACTTCACAAACTACACTTAGCGACCAGACAATCAGCCAGATCACTCATCCGAACTCTGGACTATCACACTATTGTAATCACACACGCAAAACACTGAAACAGGGCACTTAGCTGTGGGTATTCTCAGACCGAACCGGAAGGAGGCAGGTGGTGGTGAGGCGGTGCAGGGGATGGGGGGAGCTGGGTTGTGGTGTGGGGTGGTGGATGAGAATGGGCGTACGTGTCGGTTGTGAGACGTGTGCGGTGTGTTGTGATAGTCTATTACAACTTGGTAGGGGTTGGGGACGCAGATGATTGTGTACGGGCCCATGAAGCATGGGTAGATCTTACTGAGTGTGGGTGGATTCGCCACTACTACTGAGTCGCCTGGTTTGTAAGGGCTGGCGGGAGCCATGTCAGGTTGTAAATCTAGGCTCTTTTGCAAGTGGTTCAATTGCCTCTTGAGGTGGTGGCAAGGGTCAAACGCGCGGGGCATTTTGAGGGGCTGTAGGTGCTGCTTCAGGGGCGGAGGAGGGAGGCTTCCCTGAAGATTCTTTTGTGGGGCGATACACTGTCCTCTCTGGGGCAGGAGTTGATTCCCCACTGTACAATTTTGACTTGGACCAGCCAGTCCTCGCTCTTGGATCCTCTATTCGGGCTTGCACGTGGTTCATGGCTCGTCTCGCAAATGCAATTGCCTTGGGGCCAGTATGGGGAGGAGTGTGATAGGCGGTAGCCAAAGATGGTTGCGAGTTCCCGCCATATGGTGCCGATGAACTTGGGGGCACTGTCGGAATGTAAGACCTGTGGAATCCTGAAGTAGGAGAAGACGTGGCAGACAAGTGCATCAGCCATGACTACGGTGTGGTGTTCCTTGGCCGGACAGACTTTGAGGAACTTGGAGTAAGTATCTACAAAAGTGATGATATACTTGTAGCCGGATTTGGGTAGTAAGGGGCCCACTATGTCGACGGATACTAGTTGCCAGGGCTTATGAGCAGAGATGTTTCCTGACGGGCCTGGGGTGCAGGTGTCATCCTTGTCTAGCACACAGGCTTGGCAGGACTGGTAACTTGCCTGGCTAGGTTGGAGAGGTTAGGGGTCCAATACATGTTGTTAAATACCTGTAGCAGTTTCTTGATGAATTCCATTATTGGAGTGGAGGTGTGTCATGGTGTCTAGGGCGGTGTCGGGGTTGAGCACAATGTGTCCCAACAGGGTGAACAGATGGTTGCCCTGCCAGTGGAGCGTTGAGAACAGGTGGGGTGGCAACCACAGTGGGCATTCTCTTTTGTGCCATTGTTGTAGGAGTTTGGATTCGCCTCGGTTGGAGCTGATTTAGCAGTCAGGATAGGGTGTCAGTGGTAGTGTGTAGTTTGCCCGGGGCAGTAGGAAATTTCATAGTTAAATTCTTCTAGTGTTTTCCTCCATTTAATTAGCTGGGCGTTATGAATGTCTGATTGCCGAAGCCACTGGAGCGATTGGTGGTCGGTGATAATGGTTATGTATGTTCCTGAAAAGTAGGCCCGAAAATGTCTGAGGGCCCAGACAATGCCCAGGCATTCCCTTTTCGTTGTGGCATAATACCTTTCGGCCTGGTTGAGGGTGCCGGTGGCACAGGCAATGATGAATTCTCGCCCGTGCTGTACCTGGGCGAGGACAGCGCTGATTGCCATGAAAGACATTCGTGTAAAGACGGAAGGGCAAGGTATATTCGGGGAAGGCTACAATTGGGCAGTGATCAGCTTGTTCTTCAGATCCTAGAAAGCAGCTCTCCGTTCATCTGTCCAAGTGAAAGGCTCACCCTTCTTGGTTAAGTCGTGGAGGGGCTTGGAGATGTCAGTGAACCCTTTTATGAAGCACCAATATTGTGAGATGAGGCCTAGAAAGGCGTGGACTTTGTGAACGTCTCGGAGCAGCGGGAGGTCTGCGATGGCCCGTAGTTTATCAGGGTCCGGCAAGGTGCCATTCTTCGAGATGATGTGCCCGAGGAAGGCGATGGTTCAGGCTGCGAGGATGCACTTGGAGTGCCTGTTGGATATGCAGAAAGGCTTTCCTGAGATGTTGGAGGTGATAGGCCCATGTTCTGCTGAAAATATTGACGTCGTCTAGGTAGGCCAGGCAGATTTCCCAGGTGAGGCCACTCAAGACAGACTCCATCAACCTAGAGAAGGTGGTGGGGGCTTTGCAGAGTCCAAAGGGTAGAATGCTGAACTCGTAGTGTTTCCCATTGCTAGTGGAAAATGCCATCTTTGACCTGGTCTCGGGATGTATGGGGACCTGCCAATATCCTGACTGAAGGTCTAGGGTCAAGAACCACAAGGCCCCACTTAGGCATTCGAGGGAGTCGTCTGTTCTGGGAAGGGGCGTGGCATCCCTTGTCATGACATTATTAAATAGGCGGTAGTCATGTAGAAGCGCATGGTACTGTCTTTCTTTTTTACTGGGATGACAGTGGAGGACCACGGGCTGGTGGAGGGTGACACAACACTGGCACTGAGTGTGTCCTGGACCTACCGGTCTTCCTCAGCTCATTGTAATGGATTTTTTCACCGGGATGGTTGGTGAATGGGCGGTCCAGTTGTATGTATTTCGTGCATCAGGTAGGTGGTGTTGCCGATGTCGATAGGGTCTGATGTGAAAAGGTCTTGAAAGTCCAGGAGGAGGCAGCAGAGGCTATCTGCCTGGTGAGGGGAGAGATGATCAGGTAAGGGTGGTAGGGTGGCGGGGGGGAAGAGGGGAGGGCAGCGCAGGGCTCAGCTTCTTCCATCTCTCCTACCACTAATCCCTTAGGTAGGGTGAGGGGGGTGGGGGAGATGTTGGCTATTCTGTGATGTGGAGGGCGTGGAAGGTGGGGGCAGCAAACAGGCTGAGAGGGTCCCAGGTGGTACATCGGGGGAAACAGGACAGAGGCACTGGTAGGCCTGTTTATGTGGAGCCAAACCTCATGTTGGGAAGGGTTTGTTAGGGCGGATGCAATGGTTGTTGGGAAGGTGGTGTGTGGGGGCTGGGGGATGGTCTGAGGGAGGGCCAGGGGGGGAAGGGGTGAAGAGGGAGGGGAAGGTGAGGGGAGTGGGGGGGAACTGCATGTGCACATGGGTTGAGGGGAAGGCGGAAGGGAATCCCGTGGATTCTGGAATTGGACCTGCCGCTTGTGGCAGTCAATGTTCGCATGTAGCTTTTGCAGGATATCCAATCCCAGGTATCCATCGTATATGCAGCAGGTTGAGTTGAACACAATAAATCTGTGTTGGGTGGAGACTCATTGCTGGGTGTCAGCGCATAGGGCCCGGGTTTCCCCACGGATGGGTAGGGGGCCATCTCCTGCTTCCACGAGATGAGCTGACACATAGAAAAGCGGGCCAAAAGCCAACCTGTTATGGGAGAAGAAATGACTGTAGAGGCAGGATCTGGCCACTCCCGTGTCGACCAGTAGCCTCTCTTTGACCCCGTTCAATCTCATCTTGTCGTAGACTGGAGGGCGGTTTTTCTGAGAGGTGGCCTCTGCCACCGTGGGGAGGTGCAGGGGGGACCCTAAAAATCCAGCTGCTGTGGGGTCTTGTCCTCCTCTGGGTCTGCTTCCCCAGGGTCAGTATCCTCTGTGGGTGCGGCATCATCCTCGGGCCCTTCATTATCAAGGGAGGAGACTTTTCATCATCCCTGGATGGCTGGTCTCCGTATGGCAGCTTTTAATTGCTCTCTGATGTCATGGAGTGGACACCGGTGGCTGCAAGCGGTAAATTCCCATGGGTTAATGGAAAATAGGTTTTGGTTCCTTGGGGTTGGGGCGTTTGCTGGTGGGGTGTGCCCTGGGTAGGCTGGGCGTTGGTGTGAAGTTGGTGTGGGCCGAGGGTGGCCGAGGTTTGTTGGGGACCTTTGGTCTCCGAGTAGGGAATTTACTGACTGCGTTGATTTGTTGATGGGTGGAGTGGGAGGTTAGGAGGAACTGTATGAGCTGGAGGTTTTGATCTAGGTCTCCCATAGGGTTGTGTATAGTAAAATGTCTCAGCCACGCTAGGGAGGACCCATCATAGCGCGTTGAATGTGTGTTGCTCCCGGGTTAGCACATCTGTTTCCGGGTATGTGGCGGTGAAAAGTTGCCTGGCCTGGATGAGTGTGTCATCCAGGTTTCCATCATAAGTTATACTATTGAGTTGCGAGAATGCCACAACTCTTACTAGTGATGGCATGATAGCCTGTATCAATATTTTCATAATGTTTGCCCATGTTACCTCCGGGACAACTTTGGGTGCGATGCTGGCCGATGCTTTGCCCAGGAGGGGTAGGGTGACTGCAATTTTTCGTTTATCATCCTCAAACCCTATGTCCAGAAGTAGTTTGATTATACATAGGTATGTGTGTATGTCGTATTGTTCTTGGTCGAATTTGGATAACTGTACATGCAATTTCATTGTGATTTTGCTGTTGTCCCTTTTTGGTCCTCCCTATATTCTCCCCAGTTCAAGAACCACCGCTGGCCACCAGTGTTATGCTAGGTGTTTTAAGATCGACTTTTCATCCTTAACCTGGCGATTGAGCTGTGGTAGGTCTCCATATTATAATTGCAAATCATAATAGATAGATAGATAAATAGATAGATAGAGAGACAGATAGAAGCAGGAAGTCAAATGATGAGAAGGTGTTGTGTCTGCGAGAATCGAGCAATGCTAAACATGCTTACACTGAGGAAAGCTGACGACAGCGGCCAGTAAGGAGATGATGCAGTTAGCTGTCAGCAGTCCTCTCGTGAACAAAGATCTAGTCCACCCCTGCTATACCAGAATTTAGGAAAGAGAGTCAGACGGAGATTAGCCACCGAACAGGCTAGACAGAAGGAGACAAGCGACCCTAGAGAGAGGTCGAGACGGAGATTAGCCTTAGAACAGAGAGAGAGAGAGAGAGATAGCGAGACAGGGAGGTAGCTACCCAGGACTTATACTATTATACCTGTTTAATATTTCCAAGACAAATAAAAATAGTCCCATACTATTCTTTACCTCTCCCGTCACTACATGACATCTGGTGGGGAAACTACTACAAGATATAAAAGCCGCTCGACCACAAGTCTAAAATATACTTCTCTACAAGTAACTACAAAGTCTTTATGACATTTGTAACAGTTGCATTAACAAGATGTAACTTTTATGTAACTTTAACTACAATTATGTAACTACAAACGATATGTAACAATTATGTAACGACAAACGATTGCATTATGTTACACTTTGCCAATTATGTAACAGTTGCATTAACAAGATGTAACTTTTATGTAACTTTAACTACAATTATGTACCTACAAACGATATGTAACAATTATGTAACGACAAAACAGTTGCATTAACAAGATGTAACTTTTATGTAACTACAATTATAAGGCCAACACAATTATGCATTAACACAATATTTGGTAACAATTCATAAAATGTTACAATTATGTAGTACCACAATGTTAGTACAATATTATAAGTCATACAATTATAGAACAATTCTATATTACCAGTATCATCATACAAGTTAGGTGAAATATTAGACATTACTAAAGTGATAACTCAAATATGTAATGTATAACCTAGCAGTATTACCATTGCACAATTATATGCGTACGTCTGTTGTACATGCACGTCTTACAAAGTGTTATACAACAATCATTGCATTTATTCCAATATGTATTCAACTTATTTAAAATGTAATATTACTGAATAATCACTATCTACTATGAATAATATATGTATACAATATTCATACAATTATGTTACTTTACAATATTATGTATTTCACTTAATTAGCTTATAAGTTCATTATAATGTGTATGTAGTATGTATTAATATATTATGACTATTAAATGTCGATGGTACGCCATTTTCGCGCGGCCGAGCAATGTGGTAGGTCTCCATATTATAATTGCAAATCATAATAGATAGATAGATAAATAGATAGATAGAGAGACAGATAGAAGCAGGAAGTCAAATGATGAGAAGGTGTTGTGTCTGCGAGAATCGAGCAATGCTAAACATGCTTACACTGAGGAAAGCTGACGACAGCGGCCAGTAAGGAGATGATGCAGTTAGCTGTCAGCAGTCCTCTCGTGAACAAAGATCTAGTCCACCCCTGCTATACCAGAATTTAGGAAAGAGAGTCAGACGGAGATTAGCCACCGAACAGGCTAGACAGAAGGAGACAAGCGACCCTAGAGAGAGGTCGAGACGGAGATTAGCCTTAGAACAGAGAGAGAGAGAGAGATAGCGAGACAGGGAGGTAGCTACCCAGGACTTATACTATTATACCTGTTTAATATTTCCAAGACAAATAAAAATAGTCCCATACTATTCTTTACCTCTCCCGTCACTACATGACATCTGGTGGGGAAACTACTACAAGATATAAAAGCCGCTCGACCACAAGTCTAAAATATACTTCTCTACAAGTAACTACAAAGTCTTTATGACAGAGCCTGGGTCCTCTTTCTAGATCGGAGCTCAAATACACAACGAGACGAGCAGGACACAAAAATGCATATATTAACCAAGTCACAACCATTATACAATACAAAATGAGAATGACACATAATACGCTATTTATAATTCTTTGGGCTGGATAGACTATAGGCTCCTGACTGGTTAATGAGTATCATGCAAGATACTGGACAGACACTGTATAGCACAGGATATTCACTATATATAATGGGTTGGCCAGGTTGGAGTATCAGTCTGGGGAAAATCACAGTGACCCATGTACTAATATAACACTGTCTTACACCTGGGCACAAGAATTATATTACAGCCACTTTTAGGAGCAGTCATTGTTACACTGAGCAGGGCAAGGGACTCTGGTTGCGTTATGGGGACTGGGTAAATCCAAGGTGTCGGCCAGGTGTTGGTGGGTCCTTGTCGGGTGTTCCTTCACTCAAGGGCCCCTGGACGACCCTCAGTGGTGATGTCGTTGGTCGGGGACTACGGTCGGGCGTGGAGAGGGGCCCTTTACTCATGAGGCCTGTTGGAGTGGTCTGGTCCTCCAGGCTGGAACCAAACAAGCTGAGCAGGTGCTCTTGCCTGAGCCTACTCTGGGTAGAGGGTTTCCTGGAGTGGGAGAGGGCGCACCCCAGGGGAATAAGGGGAGCCACAGGGAGTCTGGTGTCTGCAGTCTCCCTTCCTCTGTGCCACCGTTAGGGTAGGACTGCAGCGTCGCCTTGGGCAGGAGTCCGTCAGGGGGTCATTGTCCTCAGGTGTGGGCTGAATGGCACACACTCCCAGAGGCAGGATGGGGCCATGCCATGCTGTCTCCAGGCCAAGGGGATCGTTTTGAAGGCTGCCTTGGGGGAGGAGAGCAGGAAGAGGTGGATAGAGGCCATTTCTCTGCTGGAGGTGCGGCTAAAGGCCATCGCTGAAGCCCTGCAGGGGGAGTGACATGCACGCGAGGTGCAGGCAGAGGCTGTCACCTGCCTGCTCGTGTGGGCAGAGGCCATCACCTGCTTGCTGGTGCAGGCGGAGGCTGTCACCGGTGTCCTACTCCCATGGGCAGCTACAGGAGGAGGGGAGATGTACCTGGTTCTCCCTAGACACAGCTGAAGGCCGTCGCTGGTTCCTGTAGGAGGGGAAGGGGGGCAGAGCAGCACCCGAGCAGCTGGAGGCCGTCTCTGGTTTGGAGTAGCTGAGGCCATCTCCTTTTAATGAGTAGCTGATGCCATCTCTTATTGTGTGAGCTGCTTAGGCCATCTCTACTTGTGAGCGATGGAGGCCATCTCTTTGTCTGAGTGGCGGAGGCCATCTCCCTCTCATGAGTGGCTCAGGCCGTCTCTTTTTGATAAGCAGCTGAGGCCATCACAGGGGTGCTGTCCCAAACATCACGTGGCTGCACTCCCCCCTCCCCACAGACACCTACCCCACGCGCTCAAACACCTCACCCGACCCCTGCACCACGAGCCGCACTCCCACCTCACCACCCAAACCCACATTAAAAACTACCATCACCCATTCTGGCCGCCATTCATGCCCACCACCCAGATACTCCACCATGCCTTCCCCCACTCCCCCCACCTCACCCCCACCCACGGACCAAACCACTCCAACCCATCACGCCTCCAACATCACCCTCATAACACTCAAAATACACCAAGTCCAGTGGAAAATTCCACCCACCCCTATCCCCAGGGAAAACCGCCGAACCTACCTCCCGTGGCCCCATAGAACCCCCACCACCTCACCGATCACCAGCATTCAGCTAAGTTCCGCTGGTCAACAACCACCACCAGTCATGAGAGTACAGCGAGCCACCTGGATCCCGGCCTATGGGAGGAAACAACGTGTCCATAGACCCCACCATCTCCTTCGACTCCTCCACACAACCCATGAAGCCTCCACCCTGTACATCACCTGTGCCGCTCACCAGAACCCGAACCTACATCACTGCACATTGGAGCACCCTCCTCCAGCACCTGACACCAGCCTACAGCACCGCCACTAACGACACTTTTTACCTCCAGCCACGGGGACGTAACTTTTCCCCTGAAGAGGTAATGAAATACCCGCAGTGACAAGCCACCACCCAGACGTCATGACCCTCACCTCAGGAGGAGACTACGGAGGGGATGGTAAGAAGCGCAGGTCGTCCTGGCTAGAGGGACATACATCCCTTATTGTCCCAAACCCATATTGCCTGCAACAGACCTAGTGGGAAGATTTCAGCCTGGGAGAACTACCTCCCAACCGGACTAGCCCTCAACAGGTTCAGGATGGGACTAAACCTTCAGTCCCGAGCAGCACCCCTGTGACGGCCTCACCCACACACCAAAAAGAGATGGTCTCAGCTGCTTATAAAAAAGAGATGGCCTCAGCTGCTCATAAAAAAGAAACGGCCTCCACCGCTCAGACAAAAAGAGATGGCCTCCGCTGCTCACAAGTAGAGACGGCCTCAGCTGCTCACACAAAAAGAGACAGCCTCAGCTGCTCATTAAAAGGAGACGGCCTCAGCTGCTCCAAACCAGAGATGGCCTCCAGCCACTTGGGTGGTGCTCCGCCCTCCCTCCCCTCCTACAGGAACCAGCAACGGCCTCCAGCCACATCTGGGGAGAACCGGGTACGTCCCCCTCCTCATGTAGCTGCCCACGGGAATAAAACACTGGTGACGGCCTCCGCCTGCACCAGAGGCAGGTGACAGCCTCCACCCACACCTCGCCAGCACGTCACTTCCCCTGCGGGGCTCCGGTGATGGCCTCCAGCCGTGCTTGCAGCAGAGGAACAGCCTCTAGCCACCCTTCCCCTGTTCTCCTCCCTCAGGGCAACCTTCGGAAGGATCGCCTCAGCCTGGAGACAGCATGGCATAGTCCTATGCTGCCCCTGCGAGTGTGTGCTATTCAGCTGGCACCCGAGGATGATGACCTTGTGACGGACTTCTGCCCGAGGCGATGCCGCAGTCCTACCTTGACGGCTGCCTAGCGGAAGGGAGATCGCAGACACTGGACTCCCCATGGCACCCCATTTTCCTGAGATGTGCCTTCTCCGACTCCAGGCAACCCTTTCCCCAGAGTAGGCGCAGGCAATAGCATCTGCTCAGGCTGTTTGGTTCCAGCCCAGAGGACCAGATCACTCTAACAGGCCCCTCGAGTAAAGGGCCCCCCTCCAAGCCTGACCACTGCTCCCAACCCGTGGCCCTCGAGTGAAGGGACACCTGAAAAGGACCCACCAACACCTGGCCGACACCTGGGACTCACCCGGTCCCCATAACGCAACCAGAGTCCCTCGCCCTGCTCAGTGTAATGGTGACTGCTCCTAAAAGTGACTATAGTATAATTCTTGTGCCCAGGCATAAGACAGTGTTAAATTAGTACCTGGGTCACTGTGATGTACCTAATAAGACACTCAGACTGATACTCCAACCTAACCAAACAATTATATATATAGTGATTATCCTGTGCTATATAGTGTCCGTCCAGTATCCTGCGTGATACTTATTAACCAGTCAGGACCCTACAGTTTATCCAGCCCAGATAATTATAAATAGTGTATCGTGTGTTATTGTCATTTGTATTATATAAAGGTTGTGACTTGGTTAATATACGTGAAAGGTTGTTGCCTAGCGTTTTTGTGTCCTGCTCTTCTCGTTGTGTATTATAGCTCTGATCTAGAAAAAGGGCCCCAGCTCAGTTGCCAGGTCATTTAGGGACAAGAGGTCGACCTTAAAACAACTAGCATAACACTGGAAGCAATCTCCTTTTAATCCTTAAACCGAGGGCTTGTTTTGCTTTGACTTGTGGCTCTCGCGGGGATATTCGCGCTCCGACAGACTCTCTAAAAATATTTGCCAAAAATCAGTTATTAGTCCTAGAATATCAAAATCTTATATACTTATGGCACATACCTTCAGCTTTCTCCTTGGGTGTTTGTTGAGCCTTCGTCGAGTACCGAAGGACTTGTAGAGACCTCTGAAGTTGGGTAACGAAGTCTCCACTTTACACTTCCTGACAACTCGTAATATGATTACCACAGTCTGATATTATCACTAGAAACACTATTCTGTGATTCTCATATTGTTTGGAATCCATACTAAAAAAAAAAAAAAAGCACTGTGAAAGCAATGAAAATTATGAGGGCATATGACCATCCCATTTCCGATCGTTCGCTGCTAGTGTTGTCTATTATTCATAAAAACACTCACAGTTTATATTTCTGTTACTATATAACACATATATATCTACAGTCTTTATCCATAAGTTTCCTTCAGTAATAGTAGTTTATTGTCACTGTAGGGATTCAATTTCTTTCAGTAAAATACGTTGCATTCACTTTCTCGTCCTGTATACTAGCATTGAGAGTGAATGTCACTTTCACCTTCACTCTCATAACTCATAGTATTCATACATGCTAGAGTGAAACTTTCACTTTCATTACTCCTAGTATATATACTCGTATTCTTATAATACTACTCATTTACATTTCTATTTACGTTCTCTATTTTATGCACATTATTTACATTTCTATTCTATTTACACTGTGTTATGCACTGTCACTTGAAGTAACTTATAAAACTATTTTCCACTGTTCACTTATATTTACATTCATTTTGCTTTCACTTGCTGTTTACACATTATTTACACATTATTTATAATTCCATTTGCACTGTCTTACTCAATAAAAAGATCGTAGTCACTCTCTATCAATTGTCAGCCCTTTACCTCTTTCCACACAAGGTTTAGTAGGGGGTAAAGGTTACACGGCCCTTTGCATGGGGCTAGAAAGCGGCGGAAGTTAGCAGGAGCCAATCAGACATACTCCCACCTTCAAAGACGACAGTGAACTGATAGTAGTGGCCTCCTGCTGCCTGGCTAGGGTGAGTGCAATACTACCAACTTCACTGTGAGACCTGCTAATATATAGCAATGAAATGATTGGCCGGAAACCAAGACAATACATGATAAATTAGGTAGTTTCAGGTGAATGTAAATATCACTTAGGCTTCTCCCTTCCCTCCTTATATGTATATTTATTACGAGAATAGATTATACGGCATATTTCAAGGGGAAATAAACAGTGAAATTAGCGAACGAGTGCACGTGAGGTGTTATCAGGTGATAATTAGCCAATTCCAGGTGTATGGCACTATCACTTACCTTATTTCTTTTTTGTATATATTTTTTGGTATAAGAATAGGGCATAGGGCTTATTTCAATGGATGAAATCAGTGGAAAATTCCAGGGAAGATTTACTTAACGTAGAATACAGTGTGGTGGCCTGCAATAATTAGGAAGTTCCAGGTGAATGTAAACATCACTTAGGTTTCTCCCTTCCTTTCTTATGTATATTTTTATTACGAAAATAGATTATACGGCATATTTCAAGGGGAAATAAATAGCGAAAACTAGCTAACAAGTGCATGTAAGGTGTTGTCAGGTGATAATTAGCCAATTCTAGGTGTATGGCACTCTCACCTTATTTCTTTCTTGTATATATTATTTGGTATAAGAATAGGGCATAGGGCTTATTTCAATGGATGAAATCAGTGAAAAATTCCACGGAAGATTTACTTAGCATAGCACAGCCGGGCAGGCGAGAGGATAGGGTAATGGAGGGGAGGTGGAGAGGGGAGTCAAGAACGGGGAGAAATGGCTAAATTGTCAACAATGGATGGGAGTACAGATGAGATTAGGAGTGTTGACTAGTGTTGGACATTAGCAGTACTGATAGATTCTACAAGCCACCACTTGAAAGCCCGGGCGAATTAAAAAAACACAGAATCACAAAAGTGTCGCCCCGCAGTATGATTCCTTGCTCCCAAGCATCACGAAAGTGACGCCCCACAGTTAAGGGGTTAATGAGCAGCTGTGTCCATCTCTTTATGTGTGAGCAGCCGAGGCCATCTCTACTTGTGAGCAGCGGAGGCCATCTCTTTTTGTGCGAGCGGCGGAGGCTGTCTCTTTTTGGTGTGCGGCTGAGGCTGTCACAGGGGCGCTGCTCGGGACTGATGGTTTAGTCTCACCCTGAACCTGTCGAGGGCTAGTCCGGTTGGGAGGTAGTTCTCCCGGTCTGAAATCTTCCCACTGGGTCTGTTGCGGACAATTTGGGAGCAGGGCCATAGGGGACGTATGTCCCTCTAGCCACGATGACCCGTGCTCCTTACCAGCCCCTCCATTGTCTCCTCCTTGGGTAGGGAACACGACGTCTGGGTGGTGGCTTGCCATGGCAAATATTTCTGAAGCAATTAGAGGTGTGGCAGGCACGAGAGCACTCTCCCATACGAAGGTTGACTTTTCACGTGGCACACATAGTCCTATTTCCTAAAAGTTTCCTTTTTCTCTTCCAACTTTCACCTTCCGCTCCTAGGAGTTGCTGTCAGGTGTATATCTGAATGGTAGGTGGCACTATGTGGGTGGCTGGGCACACTTCGCTCCCTGTTGGGCAGTGGGTGAAGGCAGGTAGTTGTAAGAAACAGGGCAACATCCTCACTCCATGGTGGCCAGTCGGTGACTGAGTGGTGTAACGTCATAACGCAAGCAGAGGGGTCCCCCGTGATTACTCACTGAGCAAAGGCAGGAGTTAGGCAGGAATGAGTGAACCTGAAAAATATGAAATTTCCCCCGTTCTTGTGAAAGGCCTGTCGTAGCCGAATTCATAGTCCTTTTAAAAGGACTGTCGCACTCTAAGGATTGATAAATCATGTCTTGTCACATCATTGTTTGAAAATTTATCAACTTTTGATCCTGAGGAAACGAAGTGGAATTGTTTGCACTATTTTCTTTTGTGAAAATGCTGAGAAAGGTGTTGTTCAGTATTGCTCCTTTTGGTAGGTTATCGTGAACAAAATTGCTTGTCGACTTTAACATATCCTGTCTTTTCCATTTTTCTTCCTTTTTACATAGTGAGAGGAAAAACATCTGTTGGTGTTTTGGCTTTGATTTCCGAGAATTACCTTATAATCTCGTTTGGCTTCCAGATAGTTTTCGTACATGGCTGTAGCAATTCAAAATATTCAGTATTGTTATCATGATTTCCTGCATGTTTATATTTTTTATCTGCTTTTCTGTTGTTATGGATGATTTACCGAATATGGTTCCATATCCTGGTTGGGATATCAATGGAATCATAATCTGGGCGATTCTCTAGTTTTTCTTTCAATATACTTTGGTGTGTTAGTGTGAATGTTTCACTCGTTTAGTCAGTGTTTTTCACCTGTAGTAACTAAATTCAGTTGGTGTTGGCAATTTTGTTTTTCATGTTACTGAAGATACCTTTTTTGATGTTAGGAACTAAGGGCCTCTTTACACTGGTGTTACGGTTCATACAAATTTTGTCTCATATTATGATAAATGTAACTAAATTTTTTTGCTAAATCACGTAAATCTATTACAGCACTGTCTGTTCTTAGGACAAGGTTAGGTATATCTTTACCACTTGCCAGGATGTTCACTGCCTGACTTGAAAATGCATCGTCTTCCACTTCACGCAACCTGTTCACATCTATGTCTGCAACTGAATGATTCCAGTCACTGTTTGGAATATTGAACTCCCCTAAAATAATGTCGTACTTGTTTTCCGTGAATTGTTTTATTTTGTCGTGAAGTATTTTATAGTTTTCTTCACCTAATTTAGGCAGTCCATAAACCAATTACACCAATGAGAATAGCTATATTACCCTCTATGAAGATTTTGACATATGTGGTACAACATGTTTGAACATTTAATGTGATTATCTGAATTACAAATATGTGATTTGTTTAACATATATTAGAACTCCCCCATTGGTTTTATGCACCTGTGATTTTTCAAAGGTTTTACAGTTTTGTTGCAACACTTCTCTAATAATGTGTCTGTCGCGAGGGGTTAATTCTGCAGTCATAATTACGTCAGTATTATAACTCAGAAATAATACTTCTCTCATTCTTATAAGCCTATATCATATTAATATTGTGGCTGAATCTTGTAGGGCTCTGTGAAACAGCAAAACAATCACATGATAAAAGTGTGTGTGTATCCTGGATGTTGGTGATGGAAAAGGGTGATGTAAATATTATTTTTTATTGTGATGGTGATGATGCCGATATTTGTTCATGTGTTATATTGCAAAACCGTTACTCCTGAAGAATATGAATTCCTCAAGTACCACATTGCACTGTCTTGAGATTATCACTTCCCTCAGTTGTTAAAAGGATAACAAATGCATTATATATATATATATATATATATATATATATATATATATATATATATATATATATATATATATATATATATATATATATATATATATATATATAAACACTTAGTTACAACTTTTTTGTATCTCTATGTGATTTTCAATATACATATTGTACACATACATAATACTAGTTTGTGCAAAAATGAAAGCACTGGTGATGACCAGTACATTAAAGATAATTTTACAAGTTTCATTTTAATTAACTCCACATGAAACTAAGCTACTTTTTGTGAAGTTTCACTCATTATTACACAAAAATTACACAGTCATAAAGGTCTTTGCTGACTGGCCGTAAACATCTTCACATCACTAATAAAAATGCATCTTTTTAACGTAGAGGTTTAGTTTTCTACGACTTCACCACACCCGCACATTGCCTAAACCAGGTAATGAACTGGTTTGTTCCCTATTCTGTGTATTGTCTATAGTGATTGTGCAAAAGTTGTTTTTCTATTAGACCCCCCCCCTCCCAAAAAAAAAAAAAAATGGGATAATGAACAGCCTTCTAAACCCTGGAATGCAGTGGCTGAAATGCATGAAGCAAATGGTAATGATATTTCTAGGAATTCAAAAGAATGTTAGCTGGGTCGGTTGAATAAAGACAAAGAAATTTGAGAAACCATGAAAAGAATCAGGAAATACATTTATTGTCAGTGATACTTATGAATGGAAATATATTTATGATTCTGTATGGATCTTGATAATCATGTTAATGTGTTATGACTACAGTATACTGTATGGTGGTGTGTGTGTGACGTTTATGAAAATGCGGTATGAAAATTCCTCACTAATTTTCATGTAACTTTACATTTTCTATCAGCATATATGCATTGAAGAAAGAATACAATCAAAATGTTGATCATATAAATCTGGAATGTGTATTTGAGGAAGGACAGAGGGTTGGGCAAAGATGAGGTCCAACTGAACAGCTGCCGTCAACATAAAATGGTTACGAAGAGTTGATCAGTCGCTGTTGAGTCGGATCATGACTCTTCTTGCTGAGTTTATACTTTAAAATATTTCTGTGTTGTTCTTGCTGTCACAAACGGTCTACGAGCTGCTACTCGTTCCTGTATTATTGCCATCTTCTTTTTTTTTTTTTTCTTCAGGTTGGTTGGTGGTTTATCCTTTCGTTGGCATGGACGCACTTGGGCATTTTATTCAGACCAAGTCCCTGATAATTTGATTTTCTATCTATCTATTGTCACACGCCTTAATCCCGTAAGGGGTGGCCACAAACAAATCGCCTCCATCTCGCCCTGTCCCCCACCATTTCACTGCCCTGTTCCCAGTTTACACCTCGCTCTCTCATATACCTCTCCACTCCATCCCTCCACCTCATCCTTGGCCTCCCCCTCCCTCTTCTCTCATCCATGTCACTCACATACACTCTCCTCCAGGCTCTCGCTCTCCATCCTCTCCACATGGCCAAACCACCTCAACGTATTTCTCCTAACGCTTCCTATCACATCCACATCCACACCACAACGCTCCTTCTTTCGATTTTGAATTTGATTTTGAAGAGAGAATTTCCAGTATTCCAAAATATATTCGAAGTAGCTGTCGGCAATCTTCCCACGACTAAAATTCCCATTGGCTGAAGAAAGCCGGTGCGGTAGCCTCAGTAAATTGGTTCTGTTCTGTGACATTTTTATAATTTTCTTAGCATAGGCCGGTGATTTTATTTTTGTTGCTGCTAGACGCTGTTATTTAACTAACGAGAAGTTGCTTTTTATTTCGTTTATTAAAGGGTGGAGTCATCTTCGTCTTCTTGACTGGCGGGTCGTTGGTGTCTTAATTGATGCTTGTTACAGCATAACATTTGTTATAACCTTAAATATTTGCCATCTTAGTGAGTGTGTCTCCATTAACCCATCAACACTGTATGATATTATTGTTCTTCATGTCTGTCACCATTAAATTTTATTGACACAGGAACTCTGGAACATGAATACCACAGGATCTTTTAACTTAACATTTTTATAAAAACTGAAAGTTATTCACCATTAATTTTATTTATACCTTCATTACTTTGATTACATAAAACAGAGAAAAATATAAAAATATTGGTACTACCCGTTTAGCACACACACACACACACACACACACACACACACACACACATAAAGAGAAAGATATTTGTGAAGCACTAAATAAGAATTTCCAATTAGTTTTTACAAAAAAAAATTTTGAGAGGGACTATGTGGAACACGCATGTCCACACATACTACCAGATATACAAATAGCAGAAAAAGTAATACAGGAGGAGCTAAGTAGATTAGACAGAGGAAAAGCAAGTGGTCCTGATGAAATTTCATGTTGGGTATTACAAGAATGTGCAAAGGAGTTAAGTAAACCATTATTTTTAAATTTTCAAGAAATCCTTGAGTCAAGGGAAACTACCTGATATTTGGAAAAAAGCAAATATAGTCCCCTTATTCAAGAAAGGAAATAGACAAAATCCTCTCAACTACCGACCAGTATCACTGACCAGTGTTGTAAGCAAGGTATTAGAAAAACTTATAAGAAAAGCTTGGGTAAATCATCTAGAAGAACACAGTATGATAACAGAAAGACAGTTTGGTTTCAGAAAAGGAAAATCATGTGTTACTAATCTGTTGAGCTACTATGACAGAGTAACAAACAATACAGGAAAGGGAAGGATGGGTGGACAGTATCTATTTAGATTTCAAGAAAGCTTTTGACACAGTACCACACCAAAGACTTTTATGGAAACTACCATCAAGGAGGAATTCGAGGCAAACTGTTTTGTTGGATGCAAGACTTTCTCATAAAAAGAGAAATGAGGACAGTACTAAGAGGAAACTACTCATCATGGAAAGAAGTGACCAGTGGAGTACCACAGGGTTCAGTGCTGGCACCAATCATGTTTTTAGTGTATATAAATGATATAAACAGTAACACTGGAAATGAGAGCTATCTGAATATGTTTGCAGATGATGCAAAAATACAAAGGAGAATTACTAGCACAGACTCTTGTAGGGAGCTACAAGAAGAATTAAATAAACTTCATGAATGGAGTAGTACATGGCAAATGGAATTCAATGTGGACAAGTGTCATGTAATCAAGTTTGGTAAAAGTGGAAAAAGACCTGATTGGGATTATAAATTAGGAAATAAAACCCTATACACATCAGAAAGAGAGAAAGACCTAGGTGTGATTATCAATAACAGACTATCTCCGGCTGACCACATCAGCGAGAAGGTACGGAACATGTATACACTGCTGGCAAATATGAGAATAGCATTCACATACATAAATGAAGACATGCTAAGAAGGATAATAACATCATTCATTAGACCAGTCCTGGAATATGCATCAGTAGTCTGGAGTCCTCAAATCAAAAAGCATATAGACAAGATTGAAAAAGTTCAAAGGGCCGCTACAAAATGGATACCAAGCTTAAGGGACCTAAGCTACGAAGAAAGACTAAATAAACTGAATCTACCAACACTACAGGAGAGAAGGAAAAGAGGTGACATGATAATGCTATATAAGTGCATATCAGGAAAGGAGAAAATAGACATAAATGATTACTTAACATATGGAGAAGCATCAGCAAGAGGACACTGCAAAAAACTGCATAAGAAGAGAGGTGATAAAGACGTAAGGAAATTCAGGTTCCAAAACAGAGCAATTGATCAATGGAATGCACTACCGAATGAAATAGTGTGTGCCAAAACAATTCACAAATTTAAGGATATGTACGATAAATATGGTTTAAGACACGGGACAGTACGAGCTTGACTCATTCCTGTAAAGATACAATTAGGTAAGAACAATTAGGTAGGTAAGAACACACACACACACACACACACACACACACACACACACACACACACACACACACACACACACACACACACATAGTAGGTTTGTTTGAGTGCATAGTTTATTTGCATGCCTAATGTTTTATGTATAATGATATGTATAATAATAGTTACGTTTCCTCCTAATAATCTCATACCACCCAGCCCCTCTCCATCCATATATTAATAATCACAGCTTCAGTAAGAGGCGTAGCAATTTCACCCAACACAGAGAAATTTTGTTTAACATCCTGTACATCTCCCCACCAGGCAACCCAACTGAGGTGTATTACTATGGGACTCAAGTAACCACAGTGCTGTTGGGATTTACTCTGGCTGTACTCTTTATTATCAAGTTCTCTCTACCTGTATTCTACAATTTGGGCATCGTTTCACTGAATGAGGTGGGAACTTGAAAGAGTATCATCATAATCATCACCACAATCACCACCATCACCAACACCACCAACACCATCATCACCATCACCACCATCACCAACAGCTCCATCACCGACACCATCATCATCATCATCATCATGAACGTCATAAATTTTTTTTCTACAGTTAAATGCGGTAAGTATAACCTAGAAATAATGATAGTAAAACAGAATGCCTTTTGAAATCTGCCCCACATCTAAACATTCGAAAATAAAATGTTATATTCCTCTTCAAAGGGTAACTGGTCCACATATGGAAAAATCTAGAACAATCCATGTTTTTGCTGCTGGTCCCTCAGCAAGTGAAAACAGTTATTACATGCTGTACATGTTACAAATAAATTGAAGGGATTTAGGGGAGGGGGCAAGGAATGGTGCACAACCTCTTTCCATTTCTGTCAGAGGCTCATTGACTCCATGCAGCCCTGTTACTCGTCCTGTGAGCTGGCAACTTGCGAAGTGTCACTGACTTCATTCAGTTGTGTTTTCTTTAGTGATATGTATAAAATGTATGTTGATAAGTTTTCCATACACCTAAAGTTTTTAGGAGGCTTCAAAGAGCTTTTTAAAAACACATGAGTAACATGAGAAAGACCCCGTCCAGTAGTATGATAAAATAGGCTAGTGTGTGGTGTTTGGCAGTGGCCTGGTTGACAAAGGATAATCGGCACCTTCAGCAAATCAGTAGCCAATAAGTGGGCATTTGTAGGCCACCCCATAATGGAAATGTGATAGTTTATGCTGACTGCCAAGGGGTGCCACGTCTGTCATGAGCATCTTCCTACATACTTCATCCGTTCATTCCTATCCTTTGCCAATTGTTGCCTTACCATTGATGTACACTGTATTCAACTTTTTATTTAATAATTTTTTCTTGATATACAGTTGTCACGAATCGGAATACTTGCCCTATCAAGGTAATGAAACGCACATATATTCCTTAATGCCTTCATTACACTGGCGTGGTTTGATTTTATACTAGCAACTCCTAGACGATTTCCTTCAGCTTATGAAAGCAGTTTTGAAGTAGAGGAGTTTACTATAACATTTATTTACGTCATATCTAAGAATCTGACATCATAAGGCTTCAACACAAGAAAAAAGAAAAAAAAAAACAGACCACTCTAATATTACAGTTTGCTTCAGAATATTTTAACAAAGTCTTCTGACAGTGTAACATAACTCTTGACAGCAACTGTATATATTCGTTCTTTCTTTCAACACATTGTAATAATCAGGTAACCGTGAATAGTGTTCTTCTTCCGGGTATTTCAAATGTACGAGGGAGTTGAAAAGAGGCCTGTGCAAATCTTTAGATTATTGCTTATTAATGACCACTGCAAGACAAGGACATCATATTTCATTTTACCCGTAAATTTAGCAAAAACAGTAGAAAGGCTGCAGAAGCATTAAAATAATGGTGCGATACATGAAAGAAGTAGAGGAGTAATTAGGTATACATGTTTTGAAGCAGATGGAGGAGGTGGAAGATATCTGTAAAGCATTCACAGAAGTTCATTCGGCATGATAGGTAGTGTGTGAGGTGAAGAGAAGATGAAAGAGGAAGGAAGGAATAGCGTCGGGGATTAAGAAGTGAAACAAGCAGTGACAAAGAAGAAATCATAATGGTGATTGGGTGGGAAAGAGTGGAATGGACGATGTTGAGAGACTGAAAAGAGTTATCTTCAGAGAAGAGGAGAGACATGAAGTGACTGGATGTGGAGTTTGACAGAAACCTGAGTTTCAAGTGGAAGGGATTTTTGAAACTGTCTTGGAAGGAGGTTAAAGTTAAGACAGGATGATAAAGGAAAAAGTAGAGGAGAGAACGCTGAATATGACTTAATATTGATAGAGAGGGGAGAAAACTGACCAGAGGGAGAGAACACTTTATAATAAAGTTGAATACAAAGACTGAAAGTAGCGCGAGTATATATCGTTGGGGAATGTATGGAAGAGGAGGAGGAGGCTGAAGGAAGAGATCAATAGGATCGGAATATTTGAAGCAAAAGAGAAAGTCATAATGGTGAAAACCTCAGAATTTGAATAGAGTGTGTGGCAAGGGAGAGATAATGATTTTAAAATGGATACAGAATACACGCAGATTGATGCAGCAAGAGGGCAGGAACCCTGAGGATTAGAATTTAGGTATAACTATTCCTCTATTCAGAGGAAAAGGGGAAAGAAGTGTATGACAGTCATAGGGGTATCTGACTTCACAGTGTACTGGAAAAAATATATGGCAGGATACTCACTGAGAGTATGGGAAATAACCGGGAAATTTGTTGGAGAAGAACAAGAGGCTTTAGGAAACGAGGAAATTGCGAAACTGAAAAAAAAAAATAAAGATAAAAATAAAGAAATGGAAGAAGTTGTATGCTTCCTCTGCGGATCTGGAGAAAGCATACGACAGAGTAGATGGACAATGGATGTAGGTATTAAGTAGGAAGTTGCTGAATGATGTGACGTATGTGTGTGAGGTCGCTGGTGCTGCAGTGCTTGTTGATATTGACCTATGTGAGAGTTTTTATCTAAATTATGACTTAAACAGGGACGTGTCATGTCTCTGTGGCTGTACAGCTTATATACAGATGGAGATATAAAAGATACAAGGTGGGACATTGGATTTTGGGCTGACCCTAATAGATAAGAGCAGGGTTGGAAAGTTCCTGTTCTGTTTTTTGCTGACGGTAGTGTGTTGAAAAGTGAAGATGAATTGAGGCTGTAGGTATTGGCCAGTGAGCTTGGGAATGTAAGTAACAAACTGAATTGAAAAGTAAAATATAAATAGTTAAGGGTAAAGTTAACTTCTGTAAGAGAAAACGTCACAGAATGCAAAGTGAGACTGTATGGTGAGTAAATGAAGGATGTGGGTGCATTCAATACTCAGATAATGTGCTGAGCATGGATAGAAGTGTAGAGGATGAAGTGCTTCAAAGGGTACAGCAGGGAAGCAAGCATGCTGGTTACTGAGTGCAATGAGGAATAGGTAAGTCAACATGGAAACACTGTGATCCCCACTCTAACGTACGGAACCGAAGCCTCGAACCCGGTGGTAGGACACAAGAGACCAGCGGAAATTTGTTTTTCGAAAAGAGCATGTGGAGTCCCACAGAGACTCACAAACAAATGAAGAAGTAAAGGAGCGTTGTGGTACTGATGTGGATGTGATTTATGATGTATCTGGGTGAGGTGGAAGGGGACGGGGAGACTGAAGATGAGATGGTGGTATGGAATGGTGAGAAATAAGAGAGATGGTTTGGGAGCTGGAAGCAGAGCCACCAAAGAGCAGAGGACAGGGCGACATGGAGGAGATCTGTTTGTGCCCCATCCCCACATACAGGATTAAGGTGTCTGGTAGTAGATACTGTAGATAGCTACAATTCTTATGCTTAAAATGTCATACTCAGTCTTGTATTCACATGAAAATTGATAGCAAGTAGGGAATGTATATCAGAACAAACCAATAACAAATCAATTTACCCTCACAATTAAGAAGATTATCTTTTAAACAAAAATACATATATATATGTACACCAACACAAGGATCTAAATTTAAAAATCAACTTTTGCCCTGGAAAATCAACTGATGTCTTTAAAAAGACACATTTTCTCGGACCTGGAGGGCTGCCGCGCCCCAGATCCCTACCTCGTACCCCAACGCATATTGTCAGGTGTAAAAGTACATTGTGTTATTCCAGACAGTATAAGTATTCTCTCTTTTCAGTATCTGGAACTACGGTTTAAAAATGTGTGGATTCGACGCATGGCCACTTGTGCCAGCCTGCTGATGGCTGCCACCTTTATGGGCATGTGTCAGTATGGCCCCTCCCTGGCCCTCGCCGCTGTCACCCCGCTCTCCACCACTACCTCTATGATCATTATGGCCACTGTCTGCACCTTCTACACCTCTCTTGTAAGATAAGAGTGTACATATGAGCTTTGTAGGAGTGTTTATACTATGAAACCTAATTCTGTTTCAAAAGCTTTAACCATTTTGGCCTTGGTATGCACGTTCAGCACCTCAATGTTACAGTCAGTGTATAATTTACTTTAGTGGTTGGTCGCGGCGCCCATCATCCGCCCGCTCAGTGCAGTGATACGCAACTTCAGGGTGGCTCTACTGTACGTTGAGTGACAAGCCAATGGATTTACTGTAAAAGAAAGGTGTATGTATTGTTATGTCCAAAAAATGGAAATAGAATATATGTCAATATGGATCAGTTGGTTTAAGGATGGTGTAAGATTGAAAGTTGGTTTACATACATGGGAGATTGTCCGCGTATATGTGAGAACGGAAGACCAAGCAGAGTGAAAGAAGAGTACTGGGGAAATGTGGAAGCGTGCATGGAAAAATTTGAGAGGAGTGAAAGAGTGTGTTAGATTGGAGATATGAACGGAAAAGTAGGGAATGTGAAGGTGGATGGGGTAGTTGGTCAGTGGGAGGTGCCAGCAGAAGGGAATAAGAATGGTAATGTTCCAGTGGATATTTATGCGGGGCGGGGGTTAGTGATAGACACAAAATGATCCAACAGTATACGTGTCGAGGGATGAGAAGGGAGGGTGGTGAACTGAATGAACGGAAGGCAATGACTGATTTTGTGTGTGTGGATGAGAGAGTGTGAAGGTATGTCCTTGATGCAAGAGCATACATAGGTTGGGGGAGTGGGCTTTTTGTTTATCACTTGATGGTCATGAAAGTCAAGGTGCAAATGTGATGGATGAATAGAAGGAGAGTATGGCAGCAGGAAGCAGTCCATACAAGGAGAGTAGAATGATTGCAAGAGGATGAAAGAAGGCAGAATGTAAAAGAGAAGTGCAGGATCTATTGGGTAAATATGACTGGGAAAGATGGCAGTGGAGGGTGTGTGCAAGATATTCACTGAAGGAATAGGTGCAGCATTTGAGGTGGTGTATGGGATGAAGAGAAGACGAAAAGGGGTGCAACGAACAACACGGTGTAATGAAGAGGTGTGACAAGCTGTGATGCAAAAGAAGGAAGCATATTGTAAGTGAATGGGAAACAGGTGCATGGAGGAAGCTGAGACAGAATAGAGAGTTATATGTAGAAAGGGAGGTGAAAGAATAGTGAGAGTAAGAGGAGAGTGGGTGAGGATTTTGGAAGAAATTTGAGTGCAAAGTGGAGCGAATGAAAGAAAATATTCTGGAAGGAGGTAGAAAGAGTTAGACAGGGTGATAAAGAGTGTAATAGGATAGTGCAAAACAAAACTGGAAGATTGATAGTGAAAGTGGACGAAAAGTGTGCAGATTGAGAGAACACTTTAAGGATTTCTTCAATATAGAGAATGAAATTGATGCAAATATAAGTAGATGGTAAATGGCTGGGAGAAGGAGGGAGATGAGAAAGGAGGATGAGATCAGAAGTATGGAAGTAGTGGAAGCAATGAAGAAAATCAAAATGGGGAAAGCCCCAGGAACTGAACTAGTGTGTGGTGAAATGATGAAGCACGAAGGAGAGGTAATAATAAATGGATATGGAAGAGTGCAAATCGGCCTAGGAGGAAGGTAGGGTCCCGGAGGTTTGGAGGTCAGGTATAATTATTCCCCTGTGTCACAGAGGGATGGGAAATTATGAATTAATAATGCTAAATATTATTTGAAATTAGAGACAAGGAATTGACTTGTGAAAATCAAGCAGTAAGGTTTACTTTATGCCAGCTTACTTCGCCGATTCTCTAAAGACAAGAATTTATAAACTTTCTCAACAGTACACAGCAGAGACTAATTACTCACGCGTGCTGTTTGTTAGTACTGTTAGCCTCTTGAGAAAGTGACTCCACCCATGACAATCAATAACTAATGCTAATAATAATAAACAGGTTCTTGCCAATGCTTAACTCCTGGCTGGCACAACGGATTTAAATTTGATACAGAAGAACTGGCCTAAGTACCAGTTAAGGATAATGTAAAGAGTTTGTGCAGTCTAGGAGCGGCAACTAAAAAGCTTAATGTGGAGAAATAAAACATGAGTTTAACCCGAGGCGTCCCGTCAACGTATGGATACGTTGCAACATTTTGGATTTGCCAGTCCCGATGACGTACTGGTACGTCGTGCAAATGCAAGGTTCATAATTTGCATAATTTTCAATTTTTGCACGTGATTTTTCGTACGTATACACAGGACACCTGCCTCTATTCCTCTACAAGATGCCAAGCAGGGACAATGCCTTACACCGCATAACCTCCCCCCCCCTGCACGCCATTGTCTTGGCAATTCACCTGTTACCAGTGACCTGGCCAATAAAGACATTCAGAGCCAGAGTGATTCCCCAGTTGATGACAATGTGGATGACAAAGTTTACATAGCATTAAAGGAAGAAACAGTCAGAAATGATGATCAGGTAATGTGGCAAAAAAAGGTCAGGTATGGTGATGAGTTAGTGAGTGAAACAATGCTTATAATGCCTATATTACTGTTTGAAAACCAATATACTCTCGTACTACATAAAAATTAGTACCAAGTAAATAAATAAATACCATTTATGAGTGGTGTGAAATAGTTACCCTCCCATAGAACTCATTTTCTTTGGTGCCAGCTTGTTAGAAAATGCAATAAGGTAAGGAGGTATTGCTACCTGGATCGAGTATTTTAAACCTCAGGTGAGTGATTTCTCTATGAGTTTTCGATGTTTCTCACCAAAAGCAGAGATTTTAGCCAAAAATTTTTTTTTCGAAAATACCTCAGGATTAGGGGGTGTCGGAGGTGCGAAATAGCTCGGGATGTGACGGTTAATTACATTAAGCTAAAAAAAATGAACTGTACATTTATTTATTACAATGAAATAAATTTATGTTATATGGACCTCAAAAATGAATTCAAAATAACAAGGAGAATACACTCACTCACTCATTCAAAAGCTAAACGCACTTAAGCCTAAAAAAACAAACAGAAATACTGGTCAGTGAAGGGAAGCCGAACGATAGTCTGGGCGCCTGTGATGAACATCAAAATGCTGCTATTCGCTAAGCCCGCTTCGCCAATCCACCGTCTAGATGGAGATTCAGAAACTCGCTGTACAACAGAGGTGCTGCTCTATGCTGGGCACAAACAGTCCTACCCTCGAGGCGACTCAAAGCTGACTAAATTCAAACGGAGAAAAGAGGTAGGGGCTGGCCGAATTTGCCGGAAGTAGGGCGTGGCCTAACTTCAACAGTCAACAGAAACAGAATGAATGATATAGGCTCACAATAAATCACTCAATGAAAGCACTACTGTTATGCATAAGAATGATCACTTGTGAAACAGTCACAAATGATCTGAAAACCATCCTGATCAAAGTGAATACAAGAACGGTTGAACCGAGTGATGCTCAGTAGGAATTCCACTAGAGTTCGTGGTTATCTCACTAAGGTACAATGTCACAAATTTATAAATACGCTCACGCGAATTCGTGACATCACGCCCCATCAAAATCAAATTTTTCTTCAGAAAAATTTTCAGTATACATACATATAAATCCTTACTCAGTCATACAAGATTAACACTGGTGTGTGTACTATTCTGCTACAGGAGAAAATCACAGTCGCCCATGAGCGTAAAAACCTTGTATTAACGTTAATAGAAGCAAGCTTGAGGGAAAAAAACTCTGAGATGACAGTGACAAATCCTGTACTCAGGTCAAACTGAGCGAAAAGTTAGCTACAATTACATTAAGAACCAATTGTTATGTAGCATGATGTATGTAATACACGGTGTAGGTGTGACTGTGGTGTAACTGTGCTTACATGTAAAATGATATAATACAAATGAATAGTAAGTGGAGACGACGAGGCAGAAGAGAAGAGGTGGCAGCATGCGGCAGAGACGATCAGCTGATCTCCATGACAAAATTGCTACACCCGCCAGCTGCACCTGCGAAAGTAATCAAGGTGGAGCATCAAAAGTGTCAGTGCAACAAACAATTTTTATTAAATTACAATTTCTCTCTCTCTCTGCCTAGCAGTCAGGATATATATTAAGAGAGTACGTCCTAGCTGAAAATTTTAAGTGACAGCCAAGCTTTGTACATTCGAGGTTGCCATTATTTTCGTATTGGATACATTATTAACCAGGAAAAGTGGTCCCAGGACAGAATCTCAAAGGACCCTTATAGCTTACTGGTTAAACCCTACATTATTATTAACCAGGAAATGTGGTCCCAGGACAGAATCTCAAAGGACCCTTATAGTTTACTGGTTAAACCCTACATTATTATTAACCAGGAAATGTGGTCCCAGGACAGAATCTCAAAGGACCCTTATAGTTTACTGGTTAAACTCTAAACCTACATTATTATTAACCAGGAAACGTGGTCCCAGGACAGAATCTCAAAGGACCCTTATAGTTTACTGGTTAAACCCTAAACCTACATTATTATTAACCAGGAAACGTGGTCCCAGGACAGAATCTCAAAGGACCCTTATAGTTAATTGTTTAAATTCCTACTCTACACTTAAGATTAACATTGGCAAGCCGAGAATCCCTACGCAATCTCAGGCAGGTCACATTTTAACACCCATGGTGGGTGTGAACACTCATATGGATAATGTGCATTCTCCGGGAATCCTCAGAGAGGCCCACAGCTCAAGACACCACAAGGTAATTCAAACACAGCCTCGGATTGTCCTTACGGGGGTCTCGAACTTCCCCTTAACCTACGGTACACATGTATGTACAGGCCCTGGACGTGATGTGTCCTGTGGGACCAGCTGGCGAGACGTCAGGTCTGCACCCACATTACCACTGCTCTCTCTCTCAACTGACTCAGAGATTATGGGTGTAGATTCAAACGGCACAGAAAGGACATGTCCCTGATTGGTGGTACGTTGACACACAATGCAGGAATGCACAAAGCTATCTATTTCTTGTCCCATTCTTGGCCAGAAAAAGTCAGCACGGATACCCCCTGGGTTTTCCTTTTGCCCATGTGACCTCCTGAGGCTGAACAATGACCCCATTCTAACACTGCTTGGCGATACTCAGCGGGAACCACAAACTGCATTCAAACCTTGCCCTGGGGTGTTCATGACTCACGGTAGAGCCGTCCTTGTTTACGAAGGAACTTGGCTTGAACTCCCCGTGAATACTTAACCTATCTACCCTTCTGTTTCTTCCACAAGGCAGCAAGTGTCGGATCAGGATGTTGTCCTTGGACAACATCATGGCTACAAATCAGATATTGCGGAGATGCAATGGTCACCAGGGTGACACTGGAGCCTCAGCCATGCCTCGTGTTACTGCAGCTGAAGTCTGAGTAGCGTCATCTACAGTGCAACTATACTTGGCACCTGGAATATAGATTCAGGAGAAAGAAATGGATATCAGAGGAAACGTGGGATATGATAAAAAAGAGAGGTGAGGCTAAATTGAGGAGTGAGATGCAATGCGTTGATGAACGAGAGATTGAATTAGCAAGAGCTGCGTACTGGAGTTTGAATTCAGAAGTAAGAAGGTTAGCTAGGAGAGATAAAAGAAGATGTGTGGATGAAAAGGTTGCAGAGACTGAAATCTTAATAAACAAAAATTATGGACAGAGTCAAAGAATAGCATATGAATCGATTAGAGAACTGAGTGGTAATGCAGGTAAACGCAAAGAAATACCAGTTAGAGACAGGGAAGGAAATTTATTGACCAAAGATGGATATATTAAAAATAGATGGAAAGAGCATTTTGAGACAGTTCTTAATAGACCAATACCACCAGAAGAGGATATACCGTTTGCTCAGGAAGATTTAAATATAGAAACAGGAGAGTTGAGGCTTGCAGAAGTGGAGAAAGCAGTAAAACAGTTAAAGAATAATAAGGCACCAGGGGAGGATGGTTTATTTCCGGAAATGTTTAAAATTGAGGGGGATAGATTAATAATGATCTTGACCAAGCTATTCAATAAGATACGGGTGACAGGGTTACTACCATCAGTTTGGAAGAATGGTGTAATTGTTAAAGTTCCGAAGAAGGGAGACCTGAGTGAATGTGGTAATTGGAGGGGAATCTCTTTGTCACCGATAGCTTTGAAAGTTTTCAGTAGAGTGTTGTTAAATAGGATGGAGCCGGTGGTTGAGGGTATTCTGAGGGATGAACAGGCTGGTTTTAGAAAGGGACGTGGTTGCAATGATCAGATCTTTATAGTTAGGCATTTGATGCAGCAAGTTAATGAAATGAGAGTACCGTTAAATCTTTGTTTTGTTGATTTTGAAAAGGCTTTTGATAGTGTTTCAAGAGAGACTATGGGGAAGATCATGAGACATTATGGAATACCAGAGGAGTTTGTGAGGGTCATTATGAACATGCATGAGGACACATTTTGTAAAGTGATGGTTGATGGTTGTCTGAGTGATTCGTTTGAAGCCAAGTCCGGAGTAATTCAAGGTGGTGTTCTATCGCCTTTACTATTTATATTGGTCATTGATTACATTATGAAACGCGTTGGAACAGAAACCGGTGCAGGTATACTTTGGGGAGAGAACAGGAAACTTTTGGATTTAGATTATGCAGATGATATAGTTTTGATTTGTGATGGGCCAGAAGAGATGCAGAGAGTGTTGGACTGTTTGGTGAGTGAAGGTCGCAAGGTGGGTTTGGTTATTAATTGTGGAAAAATTGAAATAATCAATATGAATATGGAAAATGCGCAGGAATGTGTAATTGGAGGTATGGTTGTAAAGCAAGTTGATAGGTTTAAATATTTAGGTACTTATTTAGCCAAGGATGGTTCTTTGAACTTTGAAGTCGAGGAAAGGTTAAAGAAGGGTAATCAGGCAAATCTTGGTGTTTGAAAATAAAGCACTTAGAAGAATATTAGGAGTTAAGTGGTGGGAAAGGATACCAAATAGTAGAATTAGAGAAATAACGGGAGTGCAGCCGATCGATGAATATGTTAGATTTTCACGATGGAAGTGGCTAGGACATGTGTTTAGGAGACAGGGAATAGTACGAGGTACACCAGGGTGGGTGGCACTTGGTAGGAGAGGTAGAGGAAGGCCAAAAGAGACGTGGGTGAGGACAATGAGACGGGAAGCTGGAGATGAGTGTTGGGGAGATCTTGAGGAGTTAGCACAAGATAGGATGTGGTGGTGTGAGTTCATCGAGGCCCTATGCATCCCCGAGGGTGCCACAGGAAATGATTGATTGATTGATTGATTGGAATATTGCCTATAATTAGGTCAAACAAAGGTTCTGGCATGACAACTGCAACTGTTGTACCAGTGTAAAATGAAGATGCCACCTGGATATGTGCCTCAGGGAACAATCTCACTGATCCATCAATAAGCTTGTCATGTAGTAACAGGAGAGGTAAAGAATAGTATGGGACTATTTTTATTTGTCTTGGAAATATTATTAACAAGTCTCTCACACGGACGAGTATAAGTCCCGGGTAGCTACCTCCCTGTCTCGCTATCTGTTTCTCTCTCGCTAATTGCCAAGCCCTTCTCCCGTCACCTGTCTCCTCTGAGCCCTGTCTACTTCTCTCTTGCCTCTTCTGTGGCTAATCTCCGTCTGAGCTCTCTTTCCTAAATTCTGGTGTAGCAGGGGTGTGTCACGTGTGTTCCTCGTGGATGGACTAGGTCTTTGTTCACGAGAGGACTGCTGACAACTAATTGCATCATCTCCTTACTGGCCGCTGTCGTCAGCTTTCCTCAGTGTAAGCATGTTTAGCATTGCTCGATTCTCGCAGACACAACACCTCTCATCATCTGACTCCCTGCTTCTATTTATCTATTTATCTATCTATCTATATAATATGTAGTTCTACATACTGCTCGGCCGCGCGAAAATGGCGTACCATCGACAGTTAATAGTTCTAATATATTTTAATACAAACTACATACACATTATAATGAACTTACAAGCTAATTAAGTGAAATATACAATATTGTAAAGTAACATAATTGTATGAATATTGTATACATATAATATTCATAGTAAATAGTGATTATTCAGTAATAATACATTTAAACAAGTTGTATACAAATTTGAATAAATGTAATGGTTGTTGTATAACACTTGTAAGACGTGCATGTACAACAGACGTACGCATATAATTGTGCAATGGTAATACTGCTAGGTTATACATTACATATTTGAGTTATCACTTTAGTAATGTCTAATATTTCATCTAACTTATATGATGATACTGGTAATACAGAATTGTGCTATAATTGTATGACTTATAATATTGTACTAACATTGTGGTACTACATAATTGTAACATTTTATGAATTGTTACAAAATATTGTGTTAATGCATAATTGTGTTGGCCTTATAATTGTAGTTACATTTGTTAATGCAAATATTACATAAGTGTCTTGGCCTCATAATTGTAGTTAAAGTTACATAAAAGTTACATCTTGTTAATGCAACTGTTAATTGGCAAAGTGTAACATAATGCAATCGTTTGTCGTTACATAAATGTTACATATCGTTTGTAGGTACATAATTGTAGTTAGTGTAACATAATGCAATCGTTTGTCGTTACATAATTGTTACATATCGATTGTAGTTACATAATTGTAGTTAAAGTTACATAAAAGTTACATCTTGTTAATGTAACTGTCACAGAAATGGTACATATTGTTTGTAGTATTGTTTATAGTTACATAATTGTAGTTAAAGTTACATAAAAGTTACATCTTGTTAATGCAACTGTCACATAAATTGGTACATATTGTTTGTAGTTACATAATTATAATTAAAGTTACATAAAAGTTACATCTTGTTAATGCAACTGTTACATAATTGGCAAAGTGTAACATAATGCAATCGTTTGTCGTTACATAATTGTTACATATCGTTTGTAGGTACATAATTGTAGTTAGTGTAACATAATGCAATCGTTTGTCGTTACATAATTGTTACATATCGTTTGTAAGTACATAATTGTAGTTAGTGTAACATAATGCAATCGTTTGTCGTTACATAATTGTTACATATCGTTTGTAGTTACTAAATTGTAGTTACAGTTACATAAAAGTTACATCTTGTTAATGCAACTGTCACAGAAATGGTACATATTGTTTGTAGTATTGTTTGTAGTTAGATAATTGTAATAAGTGTAACATAATGCAATCGTTTGTCGTTACATAATTGTTACATATCGTTTGTAGTTACATAATTGTAATAATTGCAGTCCTAACATATGCTGCGGTCGATGATAGTGATGATGTGTCATGCCACTTGTTTGTGGAGACACAATTTGCTTTTTTGTTTGTAGTTTATGTTGTATTTTGGCATATGTAGTAACACTCACACTTATTTTCATTTGTTTGTTATGTGATCTTACTCTATTTCTCTTTTTTCTTTCTTACTTTTCTTTCTTTTTTTTTTTTTTTTTTTGCATGTATTGATTTTCTATAGTTTGTTTCTCTTTGCTTGTGTACACTTTTTCCATGTTGTTCATGGTTACATAATTGCTGACTAATTTTCTTGGGATACTTTTTTAAAGTTTAGTTTATATTGCACAGATATTATTGAAAATTATATTATATAGTCTCATATTTTGTTATTTGATATAATATATATATATATATATATATATATATATATATATATATATATATATATATATATATATATATATATATACACTATATACAGTATTAACTATACACACTGACTTGTTGTTCACCTGTACCTATCGTGAGTAATATGTGTGTCAGCACTGTGTGGAAATCATTGTCTTCACGATTGTGTTGAAGATGTTCACTCTTGCTAACGGCATTTGTGTTGGCCATTTTTTTTTTTTTTTTCGTAAGTTAATTTATCTGTTTCCACTAGGTAGCTTTAATTAATAAATGTTTAATACAGTTCTTTTAATTGCTCACTGAGTAACTGTGATTGGATATTTTCTTTATCACTTTGTAGCTATAATATGTATAGTTGTATATATGAAACACGTATTTTATGTAGGTATAAATGGTAACACTCGTTGGTAGTAAATAAATGTTATAATAAATGAATGAATATATACTGTGTAGAATATTTATTGTTGGTGCAAGTATTTAATGATTGAATTATGAAGATAATTGAAGTAGGTATATGAATTTAAGTTGTAACTATACAGTACGTTTTATATGTTTGTGCAGAAGCTTATTGTCTATCACTGTGTATTGTATGAATGAAGTAAATATGTAACTCACTAATTTTTACCGTGGTGGGAAATGGTGTGAGTGGTGTTGCACGTGGTGATAGCGTTGTCCTTGCGGGTTGATTGGCGCGCTGTCGTCTCAGCACATGGTGACGTCGGCTTCCCACACTGGTAGCTGTGGTGAGTGAATGAGTAGCGATGAGTAACTTGAGTGAAGACGGGTGAGTAAGACGAGTTGTGAATATGGACTTGGTGTTTTGCTGCGTGTATTGACCTCTTCACACCTGCGTAAGCGGTGGGGGTTGGGTGGATGTAGCAGAGAGAGGAGGGTGAGGTCTGGTGGTTATGAGTTGTGAGTCGTCTCTCACTCTTCGTTTGTTTGTTTGTTTGTTTGTTTGTTTTCTTTCTTTCTTTCTTGATGTATTCTTGGTCCTTTTTTCTTGTGATTTACTCGTTGTAGGATGAAGACTGCCGCTTCTTGTAGGTGCGTGTAGAAGATTATAGAGACAACGTAGAGTTGTTAATTGTAGTTGATTGTAGATGGTTGTAGTTCGCTGATTCGTCGTAGAAATTGCAATATTGTACCAATATTTTGTTAAACTACTTGCAAGGCGTCGTGTGATCTCTTGACCTCTGCATCAGCATGATGATCTGGGAGACGGAGGGGGCTGGATGGAGAGAAGCGTCAGGAGCTGGTTGTGTTGTTGATTGAGAGAGAGATATTCTTGTTTTCAATCTTGATATTTTGTAGGAATTTAATGTTGATTCGTAGACGAGGTTCGTATACGTTCGCTGCTACCAAATGTCATGTAGTGACAGGAGAGGTAAAGAATAGTATGGGACTATTTTTATTTGTCTTGGAAATATTAACAAGTCTTTCACACGGAACAAGTATAAGTCCCGGGTAGCTACCTCCCTGTCTCGCTATCTGTCTCTCTCTCTCAAATTGTTAATCCCTTCTCCCGTCACCTGTCTCCTCTGAGCCCTGTCTACTTCTCTCTTGCCTCTTCTGTGGCTAATCTCCGTCTGAGCTCTCTTTCCTAAATTCTGGTGTAGCAGGGGTGTGTCACGTGTGTTCCTCGTGGATGGACTAGGTCTTTGTTCACGAGAGGACTGCTGACAACTAATTGCATCATCTCCTTAATGGCCGCTGTCGT
This sequence comes from Coenobita brevimanus, assembly GCF_032717465.1. Lineage (NCBI taxonomy): Eukaryota > Metazoa > Arthropoda > Malacostraca > Decapoda > Coenobitidae > Coenobita > Coenobita brevimanus. The sequence goes on along the minus strand of NC_136968.1, from coordinate 9,422,644 downwards.
CAGCTTTCCTCAGTGTAAGCATGTTTAGCATTGCTCGATTCTCGCAGACACAACACCTCTCATCATCTGACTCCCTGCTTCTATTTATCTATTTATCTATCTATCTATATAATATGTAGTTCTACAAGCTGAGCTTGGATCTCTCGACCTGTGTACTCCTCAGGCCGAACTAGACTCTGCCTGACAGAGCGACCTGAGGAACCGTTGTCTCTCAGGACCTTCACAGGAATGCCTCTCACAAACCCTGGCTGAACAAGGAAGGCACTGTTACCTGTGGGAGGGCCTGTGGAGGAAGCAGCCAGCCACTGATGAGGCTGCTGAATAAATGATGCAGCAAACATGGTGCCCTGAGAACTAGATACCTGAGGGGTCATACTCACTGTCTGGGGAGATGGAGTGTTGACCACCTGTGGCAGAGTCTTCACTGTCACTGGGGGACTAGTGAACTGTGGGGAAGTACCTTTGCTGCTAGGGACGACACCACTGTACTGCTGTTGAGGAATAAAGGCTGCGTTTGCTTCCTGCCTTTGATACACTGGGGCTGGTGCTGAAAAGGATAGTCCCGACCTTCGATTGCATGGCTGATATTGCTGCTGGTTAGGGTACTTGTACCCTTTCCATTCAGGTTTCTGGGTATTTTGCCTCTGGTCCTTCTTCTGTGGTTTGTTTGGACCTTTGCCATTATTCTGAGAACGGTCTTGTTGCTGGGGATCAGTCTGAGATGGTTTCCCAGATTTGTTGGCCTTCCTGTTCCAGGTGTGTTGCTTACGAGTTTAAAACCTGTATGCAGTGAAGAATGCATCAGCCTTCTCCACCATTTGGCTGGCATCCCTTACCTGGCAGATCTTAAGCTGAGCCATAAGCTCAGCAGGCCACGACTTTTCTAGCTGTGTGCGCAGGATAAGGTCAATTATCCCCTCTCACGTGGGAGGAGTTTCATCTTTCTCCATCCACTCATCTAAGCAAGCAGTAAGCCAATCAAGAAACTGAACAGCAGTCTCCTTTCCTTGTAGACATGCCCTCATAAACTGACTCCTGGCCTCGTCAACTGTGAGACCATATGCTTTGATGAGTGCGGCCTTCATCATCTCATACGTGAGATTGTCTCCACGAATTCTGTGGAGAATATCGAGAGCAAGGCCCTCAAACAAGCTAAGAAACCGAAGCCGCTTAGCTGCCTCATCCAGCTGGTACAGCTGAGCCATGTCTTCGAAACGAGCTATGAATGGCTCAATTCGCTCGGCTTCCTTGTATGAAGGAAGCTTGATGCGTGGGGTCGCCAGAACATGTGCAGGGAGAGTGCCTGTGGAGCTTGGGTTAGCTGCACCAGATGTGTCTGAAGCCAAGGAGTCTTGCTTAAGCTTCAGCGTCTCAAGTTCATGTTTCTCACGTGCCTCGCGCTAGGCACGTTCGTGTTCTAGTCCTCTCTCTTGTTGCTCTCGCTCGTATTCACGTTGTTCTCGCTCGTGTTCACATTGAATTCGTTGCTCTTCACGAGCATCATTCTCACGTTGTTGCTCGTAACTATACCGTGACAGCACGTACTTCTTTATTTGTTTGGGGTCCATAAGCCCCATATCTTTGGCTTCCTGTACATATATATTAATAGCCATAATGCTAACTCAACTAAGGCTGAGTAGACTTGAGTACTGACTGCTATTTTGCAGAGGAATGCCAATAAATTAAAAGTAAAGAATATAGGAACAGGTTGGTGTTGACAAGTTTTATCTAGTTAAATTGGTAAAGAAAGAAAATTAAAAAAGAAGCAATTGACTGGGAAAACTATTATGTAAAATTAATAGAAATGAATCCATAACCACCAGTAATATAGTGCCTGTAGACTTTAATGATAAATACCAAGGTGTGAGTGAGTGAGTATTAACTCGTTAATAACTTTAGAGCTAGGAGTTAATATCCTGGAATGAGGTCGCCAGATGTCACGGGAGGATGTAAAATTATGAATCAATAATGCTAAATATTACTTTAAATTAGAGACAAGGAATTGACTTGTGAAATTCAAGCAGTAAGTTTTACTTTATGCCGGCTTACTTCGCCGATTCTCTTAAGACGAGAATTTGTAAACTTTCTCAACAGTACACAGCAGAGACTAATTACTCACGAGCGCTGTTTGTTAGTACTGTTAGCCTCTTGAGAAAGTGACTCCCCCCCTGATGATCAATAACTAATCTATCTATCTATCTATTGCCAGACGCCTCAATCCCGTTTGGGGTGGCCCCAAACAAATCGCCTCCACGTCGCCCTGTCCCCCGCCATTTCACTGCCCCACTCCCAACTCACACCCCCCCTCTCTCATATACCTCTCCACCCCATCCCTCCATCTCATCCTCGGCCTCCCCCTCCCTCTTCCCCCCTCCACCTCACCCACATACACTCTCTTTGTCAGTCTTTCACCCTCCATCCTCTCCACATGGCCAAACAACCTCAGTGTATTCCTCCTAACACTTCCTATCACATCCACATCCACACCACAATGCTCCTTTATATTCTCATTTGTCAGCCTGTCTTTCCATGTGACTCCACAGGCTCCTCTTAAATAACTCATTTCTAATAACTATTGCTAATAAACATAAACAGGTTCCTGCCAATGCTTAACTCATGGCTGGCACAACAGATTTAAATTTGATACAAAAGAACTGGCTTAAGTACCAGTTAAGGATAAAATAAAGAGTTTGTGCAAATTAGGAGCGGCAACTAAAATAAACTTAATGTGGAGAAATAAAACATGAGTTTAATTACATTAAGCTCAAAGAAAAGAACTGTAAATTTATTGATTACATTGAAATAAATTTACGTTATATGAATCTCAAAAATTAATTCAAAATAACAAGAATACACTCACTCACTCATTCAAAAGCTAAACACACTTAAGCCTAGAAAAACGAACAGAAATACTGGTCAGTGGAGGGAAGCTGAACGAGTAGTCTGGGCGCCTGTGATGAACATCAAAATGCTACTATTCGCTAAGCCTGCTTCGCCAATCCACTGTCTAGGTGGAGATTCAGGAACTCGCTGTACAACAGAGGCGCTGCTCTGCGCTGGGCACAAAAGGTCCTACCCTCGAGGCGACTCAAAGCTGACTAAATTCAAACAGGGAAAAGAGGTAGGGTCTGGCCGTGTTTGCCGGAAGTAGGGCGTGGCCTAACTTCAACGGTCAACGGAAAGAAAGTTAACGATGTAGGCTCACAATAAATCACTCAGTGAAAGCACTAATGTCGTGGATAAGAATGATCACTTGTGAAACAGTGACAAATGTTCTGAAAACCATCCCGATCAAAGTGAATACAAGGACGGTTGAACTTAGCGATGCCCAATGGGAATTCCACTAGAGTTCGTGGTTTTCTCACTAATGTACAATGTCACGAATGTATAAATATGCTCGCGTGAATTCGTGAAACCCTGTACAAAGGAAAATGGGAAAAAGAAGTGTTTGGTAATCACAGGGGCATTTTTCTTCTTAGTGTAATAGGAAAAATAGCCTAAATGGTAGGATGCATACTGACGGAGTTAAGGAAATAAATAAAGAATCAGTTGGAGAAGAATAGAGAGGTTTTAAGAAGGGAAGAAGCTGTTTAGATCTGCTACTCATCCTAAGGTCTTTAATGGAAAAGTTTCTAGAGAAGGGAAGGAAGTTTTATGCAACCTTTATGGATTTGCAGAAAGCATTTGACAGAGTACAAAGACAAAGAATGTGGGAAATAGTAAGAATATATCGAGTAAATGGGAAGCTGTTGAATGCCATGTAAAGTATGTATGAGGGCGCTAAAGCTACGGTGCATGTGAATGGTGAATTTAGGGAATTTTTCTATCTGAATGTCGGATTGAAACAGGGATGTTTCGTGTCTCCATGCTTGTTCTCTTTGTAATGGATGGCGTTATGAAAGAGATACAAGGTAGGACAGTGGATGTTGGCAAGGTGCAAATGAGAGACGGCAGCGTTTAGAAACTTTCTGTTCTGTTGTTTGCAAATGATGCTGTAATTTTAAATGAAGACACAGGGGAACTGCAAGGCTTGGTGAATGGGTTTGCGAGAGTGTGTGAGAAACGAAATCTCAAGGTGAATATAGGGAAGAGTAAAATTTTGATCTTCTAGAGAAGTGAAGTCACTGAGTGCATAGTGAGGTTGGAAGATTAGGAAATGGAAAATATGAGTGCATTTAAGTACTTGGATAGTGTAATGAGTAAGGATGGAAATTTAGAGGGTGAAATGCTTGAAAGGGTACAACAGGGAGAAAGGTACCTGATAAATGCAATGGTAAGAGATAGGGATGTGAGCAAGGATGTTAAAGTCACTGGATGATAGTAACGTAATATCACAAATGAACAGTCAGAACAGTGAAAATGGGTTATTTGAGAGGCGCATGTATAGTTACATGAAGAGGCACTCTGGCAAATGAGGAATTGAAGGAGCGCTGTGGTGTGGATGTGGATGTGTTAGAAAGCATTAGGAGAAAATTGATACTTTGATGTAGTTTGGCCATGTGAAGAGGATGGAGAGCGAGAGACTAACGAATAGAGTGTATGTGGGTTAGGTGGAGGGAGAGAGAGGAATGAGGGAGACCGACGATGAGATGGAGGGATGGAGTGGAACGGAATATGAGAGAGGGAGGCGTGAAGAGGGCAGCAAAATGGCACAGGACAGGGCGACGTGGAGGCGATTTGTTTGAGGCCACCCCTTACGGGATAATGGCGTCTGGTAATAGATATAGTTAGATAAATTACTTTGAATCGCCTTTACGTTCCTAATTTTTCTTGTAAACGTATCTTGAAAATTTGACTTTCTGTTATCATATTTTTTTTTTTATCTTGGAGGAAACAATCTTTCCGGCTCTGGCCTTTCCTTCCTTCTTTTTTTGCTTAAAAAATAAAAACTTGCCTCCACTTGTAATCCAACTTCTGTTTGATAAGGGTTGTTTTTGCTTTATGTATGAATATACTATATAGATAGATAGATAGATAGATATAGATAGATATACTATATAGATAGATAGATAGATATACTATATAGATAGATAGATAGATATATATAGATATATAGTTATAGATAGATAGATAGATAGATAGATGGACAGATAGACAGACAGACAGATAGATAGACAGATAAATACAGCAGATAGATTGATAGACAGATATATAGGTATATGGACCCTCTATGGTACAGTGGTAGAGTGTGCTTTCTCGACATGGGAGAAGAAGGGTTCGCACCCCACCAGGGTAATGAACTTTGGGAGTGCTCTCCCGGTCCTGTACTGCTTTGGCGGACATTAGGGGTGCTGCAGTTGAACCAGTGTCACATACCATAAAATATGCTTGCACCCAATCGGCTTACGCAGGCCAATTACACTTGGTTCACAGACAACACACATCCAAAGCCACTCCAGCATTACAATCACACTTATAAGCACTTCTCACCCTACATATAATCTCTACCAGACAGCCTAAGCCACTTGGTACAGATGCATAGGCTGTGTCGTCCCCACTTCTGTTGGGATAGGGCGGTCCTGCAGTAGATATTGAAACGGCTGATGATGATGATGATAATTACTATATATATATATATATATATATATATATATATATATATATATATATATATATATATATATATATATATATATATATAATGCACATGGGGTGATTCTTATTCGTTGGTCAAAAATTGAATGATGGAGTTCCTCTGCTGGCCCTCCCTGTAGTAGTTACACTTAATACAAAAACTGAAAGCAGATAGTTTGGCCTCAATCAGCCTTCATGTAGGGGTCGCCCTCGACCGGTAAGGAGGATGATCTTGACAAAATAGCCCTTACTGCACATTATGGGGCCAACAGAAACATAAAAGATGAGCAAAAACTACTTTATTTGATACAGTAAGCACTAATCACACTCGATACACATGAATGGTCATAAGCATAGAAGGCATAGGGTCTGTAGGGGCGGCATCATTATATTCATTGATCGATGATCACATCTTGAGCAGTGCAAACTTCGTCAGAACAGGGTGACTGGCGGTGGTCTGCAACAACTTGGAGCAGGAACCGGAGCTGCTCTTCCCCAACCATTAGCTTCTTATTGTGCTCCTGAACGGGAGCCACCACCCGTTCTACCTGGTCATTCATGACAGAGACAACAGCAATGGTTTTGGCCCTCAAAAACTCATTGCTGGATGACCAAGTGTTGGGTGGCTGAGTCATGAACCCCACTGGCAAACCCAACTTAGTGAAGAATTCTTTTACATTCATCACAAGTTGATGTAGCCCATCATTAGTGAGGAATATCGATTCAGGGAGCCGAGGACACCTGGGTGGTCTATCAGGGGCCTTCCCTTCTAGCACCTTTACTATGCGGCTCTTCACATCCATTGATATCTGCTCATCGAAGAAAGCAAAGCGAACTGCTTTTTTGGACAGGTGTCATAGGTGGGTAGATAGCATCTGCTTTGTTGCCTCGGCGATCTTCTTGTTCAGGTATTGCATCAGCATCCTCAATGGAGTCCAGTCATTCAATGAGGCTTTGATGGGAGGTGATGATGTCGTCCAAGCCTTCATTCAGACGAGGACAGAAAAGAGTGATAGATCTCAAATCCCTTGTTCCTCAGTCTTTGTCATCTTGAACTGGGTTTGGAAAAGCCAAACTTGATAGAATACAGTGCTCTGGCTATCCAGCAAGCTTGATGCATGGCGCCTGGCACACGGAACTTCATGCCTATGTCAGGAACGCATCCAAGGAAGATGATAGACAGATCCAAAAGATCTTGATATTCATCCCGTAGCTTAAGCATCTGAGATCTCGCGAACTGAATTAGTTCAGACACGGACTGAAAAATTGCTTTCTTTGGTGGTCTCACCTGTTTTACCTGGTTGTAACTGGTTCTTGTCAATTAAGGCCCTGTGGTTTTGAAAACACTTGAAGAACAACACTTCTGAACTAGCTGAGGTAGATCCCAGCCTTGCTTCGATAGCAGCTGCAAACAGCAAGTCTATAACATGGTGTCTGCATGCCAAGTACAAGAGGTCACGTCCCAGTTTTGCCTCAATGAGAGCGCAGGCTCCTCCACTTTGGCCCGTGTTCAATGCTGTTGTGTTGAGACACTTTACCTTCACCCACTCTGTAATCTTCCACTCACTGAGGCACTCCATAATAGCTTAACCTTGTGCCTCTCCAGTTGAGGATGGAATCTTGGGGACTCCAAGCAGCTGCTCGGCAACAGGTCCCGACACAATCACTGGGACTCGATTGATGTGCTTGCGAGAGGTGAGGTCCTCCATCAATCTTGCCATCCCAGTGTACTGTCAAAGGACATTCTCCCTGGAGATGTTCCTTCAGTTCTTGAGCACAGCAAGTTCAATTCTCTCTTTGAAGATGGTAAATAGAACTCCAATTGATGTTGTTCTTAGAGACATCCAAACCAAAGCTTGCAGCTGCCTTCCCGGAGAACTTTTGGGTCCGATCCAAGGCAGTGGACAGCTGAGGAGTCATGATGTTTTTCATTCCTCGCTTTCTCTTAGTTGGGGATGGGACTCTTCCACTGGGTCCTTTAGGCAGCTCCTCATCCTCATCCTGGCTTTCATCAGTGTTGCTGGAAGATGAAGAAGCCAGGACAACGCTGCTATTCATGGCTTTCATCACAGCCTCGGTTCTTCTCTTCGTCTACGCTTCACATTGCACCCACTTGACTTCGTGTGACAAAGAAGGATGATGTTCACACTATCCATAGACCCAGGACATTACAGTCTCTGCAGCTGAAGGAACTCCCAGTTCTCACAATAGCGGACCAACATTCTGGCGTCTCCATACACATTGTCTAAGAGATCTTCCAAACGGTCTATGAACTCGGCCTTTTTGTTTTATTGGCTCTAACTGGTTCTGGAGACGTACTTCTCCAAGCATGTCCATTCGTTAAAGATAACCTCCAGCTCCTTCATCGCACGGGGCCCCTGCTAAGTTGGAATATTTGCGTTGTCGCACAAAGCCACCATGGCCTGAAATGACTGATGTAGAACCTCGCCGGCTGTCAGCTTCTTCCTTCGGTGAAGTACTGTAAAGTATCTAAAAGCTTGCAGATATGAGGGCAGCTTTGAGCCTTTGATGTCATCCACCATTGATCCGAGTAAATACAAGGACTTCCTCGTATCCATCTGCGCAATAAGGATGACGGCAATACTTATATGGAGAGTAATGCCCGAGATGTAATACACTGTATAGGATTATAAACTTCGGAAAGTGGGGCCGACCTGCAAATAGTATTCAGTCCAAAACATTTTTCATAAATCTGACCTTTTATTTTTTCAACCAATGGAACAACTTTAGGGGGTGCAGGCAAGGAAATTCCACACTTCGAATGTAAGAACCATCATAATATATATATATATATATGTAGGAACTGGATGACACTGGGTCATATGAAGTCACCAGCAGGGGGACTCAGATGGCCAAATATGATGACCGTAGCTTTGAAATTGAGCAAATATGAGCAATTTACTTCTTGCTTAGCAATAATAATAATAATAATAATAATAATAATAATATTGATAACAATATAACCACCATTGGTGTGGTGAGTTATAATAAGAATAATAATAACTAGAAAACGGTAATTGCCATTAGCAGTTTCAAAAACCCCCCATATGACAAGGCCATCCAATTTCTTCCTCAGTTCGACTGCAGGAGCTGATATATTCCACAATTTCCAATCATTGTAGCTATCGCTGAACTTGATGATTACTATGACCTTCATATAGACTGCACCTCGCTCTTGCAGTAGGGGGACCCCTTAGAAAAAAGTCAAACAAGTTGGGTGAAGGTGAAAGCAAACACATCCTCTCAAAGTAAAACTTACGGAGCCCAAACTTCTCTCCATTGCCCCCTAGACTATCTCAGAAACTGTTGGTCCAAATGGGTGCACAGTCACTTCACTCCTGCTCCCCGATGTTGGCTATGTCCAACAAAAATTTCAAGTCTGTATTTTTAGTGGTTTCTGAGAATGCATGACTACACTATTTTTTACTTTATTTATTTTTTTATGTAACTGGGAAAAAAAATACTGAGAATTGGATGATATTGGGTCACATGAAGCCATAGGCTGGGTAACTCAGATGGCCAAGTATGAAGGCAGTAGCTTTGAAACTGAGCAAATAACAACAATTTACTTCTTCACAGGAAATAATAATAATAATAATAATAATAATAATAATAACAGAAAACAGAAATCACTCTTAGCAATCTGAATAACTCACCACATGCCAAGGTCTTCCGTCTTGTGCATGTGACAATAGTACATAAAAATACCAAATTTTGAACTTTGACTTTGACTGCGACCTTGACTTTAAGGTCATTCATACTTGGCAGCCTTGCAGAGCATTATCAAGTTCTGTTAAAGTAACAAGTTTGGTGATTGTAGATAAGTTCTATCTTGTTTTTTAAATTGTGAACTCCATGACCCCAAACTACTTCCCATTGACCTCAGGGCGATTTCAGAAACTACCGACCCATATAAGCCCACGATCATTTCAGGTCTGCTTCCTGTCCTTGGCTATGTTCCACAAAAATTTCAAGTCTGTACTTTCAGCGGTTTCTCAGAATCCTATAAAAAGACTATTTTTATTTATTTTTTTTTTTTCCATGTTACTGGAGAACCAGCACTAGGAACTGGATGATACCAGG
>NC_136968.1:9345466-9407966 GCF_032717465.1 Coenobita brevimanus | reverse complement strand
TAACAAACATAAACAAGAAGTTGGGGACATGAGGCAACATCAGTTCACTCATCCAGGTTCAGTGAATACGCTGGACTACTCTTTACAGTGGCCACTACTTCCAGCAGAATGTTCTCACTCATGTCCGAGATCCGACTTTTGCCTGTATCATTTGAAAAAGAAATTGACCTGAACTTGTTTGACTGCTGTTCCCCAAGCACTAACTTCGTTAATTCGAAAATGCATGGCTCAATCAGGTCTTCACCAATGGTATGAGGCTTCTTGGTCTGAGCGAGATATATATATATATATATATATATATATATATATATATATATATATATATATATATATATATATATATACGAAATTAACTTATTTTTCCCCAAACAATTCGTGACCCCCAAAAAAATCCCAAACGACCCCGGGTCACGACTCCCAGGTTTAGAACCGCTACCTTATTCCGTTCACTCATGTTTCTGATGTGACCATTTCTGCCACTGCACGTGAAGAATTTGGAATATTTTTTTCTATCAACAGTGGCTCATGCCAGGACGCAACTGATCCCTTTACAGTCATTCCGCAGCCTCCGGTTCTCTAGGAATTATTTGCAAGACTTGGAAGAAGGAATAATAATATTACCAGGAAAAACAGTAATCTCCACCTATGTAATAGGGGTAGACTAATAATGACAAGAACCAAGTAACTTACCACTGGTGTGGTGAGTTATAATAATAACGACGAGAGCACTGTAACACACCGCAGGTGTGGTGAGTAATCATCATCATCATCATCATCATGAAAAGAGGAATATAACTCATTGCTGGTGTGGTGAATTATAATAATACTAGTAATAATAATAATAATAATAATAATAATAATAAGAAGAAGAAGAAGAAGAAGAAGAAGAAGAAAAAGAAGAAGAAGAAGAGAATAAAAAATTGTCATTAGCAGTTTCAATAACGCACCACATGACTAGTCATCCGTCTTGTGCGTGTGATCATATTACATAAAAATAAGTAAAATTTTAACTTTCACTTTCATTGTGATCTTGAGTTTTGGGTCAGTGTCATTCATACATGGTAACCACGTACAACATATAAAGTTCTATAAGTATAGCAAATTTGGTGATTGTAGCTCAGTTCTATGTTGTTGTATTTTTAGGACTCGGGACCCCTAACTGCTTTCCATTGACTCCAAGGCGATCTCAGAAACTACTGGCCAAAGCGGACCCATTTACATTAGAGAACTGCTTCCCGACCTTAGCTATGTCCCACAAAAAATTAAAATATAAACCAATGGCAGTTTCTGAGAATCCACGAATAGACTATTTTTACAGGTGTTTGGATGTAACTGGAAAACCACAACTGGGAACTTTATTATTATGGGTCATATCAGTTCGCCAACTTGGAGACTTAGATGGCCAAATATGATTACAATACTCAGTAGCATTGAAACTGGGTGAATACAAGAAATTTACTTCTTCATAAGAAATACTACTACTGCTACTACAACTACTACTACTACTACTAGCATTAATAATATTAATAATAATAATATTATTATTATTATTATTATATTATTATTATTATTGACAAGAACAATATAGAGAAGAACAATATAAGTTACCAATGGAGTGGTGAGCTAGAACCAGAATATGGAAATTGCCTTCAGCAATTTCAGTAACTCAGCACATAACAATGTCACCCAATTTCTTCCTTAGTTCGACTGCAGGGGCCGATTTATTTCCCAATGTCCAAAACATGTATTAATAACTGGACCTGGTGATTTCCATGTCCTTCCTATAGTGAGCAATTCAAGGTGAAGAAGAATAGGGACCCCCTAGAGGAGTGTTAAACATGTTAGGTGAAGTTGAAAGCAAAAAAATCCTAGCAGAAAAAAAAAAAAAAAAATGGCAGGGCCCAAACTACTTTCTATTGGCAACTGAACGATCTCAGAAACTATCTGCCCATATGGGTCCATAGTCATTTCAGACTTGCACCCCGACGGTAGCTATGCCCCACAAAGATTTTATGTCTGCACCTCTGATGGTTTTTGAGAATCCATGAATAGCTTATTGTTTTCAGGCTTCTGGATGTAAGTGGAAAACAAGTACAGTGAACTGGATGATACTGGGTCATATCAAGCCACCAGGTGGGGGACTCAGACGGCCAAGTATGATATCCGTTGCTTTGAAACTGAGTGAAACTTCATTGTTAGAAAGAATATATACATAGAATAATAATAACTAGAGCTCTGATTCAGTCCAGTGGACAGTCATTAGTCTCCAGCTACTGTTTCTTACAATGACCTTGACCCCACTGGGATTTGGAATAAGTGTAATAAAACGAATGAAACTCTCAGGAATCGTTCCGCCAAATTTCATTTTCAGATTACTTGCTCAGGTCCCACTGAAATCTGCTGTAGACATGACCACCTTACCTTGTTCACTCATTATACCGACGTTATTCTTTCTGCCACTGCACATAAAGGATTTGGATGTTTTTTCTGTTGGCAGTGGCCCATGGCAGGACACAAGCGAGGCTATTTAGTTTCCTTTCACAGCGTCCAGTTCTCTTGTAATCCTTGTGAGACCCTGAGGCTGGAATAATAATAATACAATCAAAATCATTAGTCCCCACCAGTGTAATAGGTGGGGACTTATAATGACAAGAACAATATAACTCACTACTAGTGTGGTAAGTTATAATAATACTGACAAGAATACTAGAACTCCCCACATGTATGGTGAGTTATAATAATACTGAGAAGAGCAATATAAATAACCACTGGTGTGGTAACATAATACTGATAACAAGAGCAAAATAAGTAACCACTGGTGTGGTGAGATGATGATAATAATAATAATAATAATAATAATAATAATAATAATAATGACAAGAAAAAATATAACTCATCAATGGTGTGAGTTATCGTTTCGTTTCATTTCGTTCTTGAAGGCTCCAACATGCTTGCATGCGTCGGCCTGGGTCACCTAATGGTGACTGTCCATGCTTCTTGATCTCTGTCAGCTTCCCTGTTCAGTCCTGCATCCATGAGGTCACACTCAATGACCTCGTCTCAGGTCTTTTCGGTCTGCCTCTCACAACCCTACCCCTACCATAAACACTTTTTACATTCTGCACCCAATTGCCATCTGCACATGCCCAAACCATCTCAATCTACCTCTCCTTATCACAACACCAATACACTCCAGTTCCGTCCAAAGCCTTAACTCTTCTATCATAAATCTAGCCCTCCCAGGCTTCACATTCAGGGATGCATTGCACATCCACCTAATCGTTGTCATTTCTATTTGTCTGAACCTGCGAATATCCTCTTCCTTTGCTATCCAGGTCTCACTACCTTACAGCATTACACTCGAAACACGTGCTACATACAAAGATCCCTAAGCACGGAGGGAGAGCTGTATCAATGTCAGGAGAGGCAAAGCTCCCTGAAATTCTTCCAACCACTTCTCAATCTTGCCACAGAACTAGCTCCAGCCCCACTTCCAACACAAAACATGTCTCCCAGATAACAAAACTCTTCCACACACTCAAGAGACTCACCAGCAAGTTCAGTCTTTTCATTTCTGACAATCTCCGGCTGCTCTTCCCGACACACCATACACATGAAATCAGCATTATCTCGCAGTCTACCTCTAATACCATTACATCTTTTACATACCCACTTACCACAGACACTGCACAAGATGGCATTATAGTACTTCCCACGCCCTTGTGGCAAATCGCACATGGCCACTGTCCCAATTCTTTGTCAGTATCACCACCAGCCCAAGATATCATCACTTTTGTTTTATCTTCATTTATTATTAAGCCCTTGTGTCTCATATTGTCTCTCCACTACTTAAATCTTTCCTCCACCTACCTTTAATTCTCTGCAATCAACACCAAATCATCAGTATACAACATCCCCCATGGAAGTCCATTTCTGAGGTCACGTGAGGGTTTCAATTACCATGATAAATAACAAGGGGCTAAAGACTGACCCCTGGTGCACACCACCATTCACGCAAAACTCATCACTCAAATCTCCATTCACCCTTACCTGGGTGTGAGCACCCACATACATGGCCATAACCATCCTAATCAGCCACTCCTCGATCCCATGCATTCTCATTGCTCAGTTCACCACCTCTCTGTCTAAGGTCTTTTCGAAATTAACAAAAACAAAGTACTGTTCCCTTTTTTTTCTATATATTTTTCCAGAAGCTGTCGAACAATGAATATGACATCAATGCTCCCCCTGTCTGGCATAAACCCAAACTGCATCTCATCAATATTCACTCTTTCTCTAATCATACCTTTTAGAACTCTCTCCATTACCTTCATTATCTGGTCTAAAAGTTTTATGCCTCTATAATTTCCTCTTTCCAGGGCATCACCGTTCCCCTTGTACACATTTACAATTACACTCTTCAGCACATCATGTGGGACAAAATACTCATATATACAGTAATTGTATTTATCAGGTCAATGACCAACCTCACTCCAATATCTCTTGAGATTTTCAACATTTCAGCAGTCATCCCAGACAGACCTGCTGCCTTCCCTACCTGCATCTTGCCTTCTCCACCGCTCACAGTAACAGCGTTAATAAATAGGCAAGGGCGAAACTGGATCTGCAGGCTACAAACCTTCCTTGTCCCAGTCAAACTCCTCATTCAACAATAGACTGTAGCGCTCTCTACATCCATCTTTAATATCCCCACTGTTCACTACTACCCCTCCTTCATCATTTTTCACACACTGTACATTATGATACCCCTATTCTAACTCTTAACCTGATTTGCCTCCTTAAATATCATATTCTTCCTTTCCCCACGATTTAGGTTATCAAGTAAAAGAGTCTGTGACTCAGACTTCACTCTGTAAACCTCTTTTCTAGTCCTACTTTTGGCAACCAAGTATTCCTCTTTGTTACCACCCTCCTTCCATTCCTTGAAAAGCCTTCTTTTCTCCTTAAATGTAGCAAGTTTGGTGATTGTAGCTCAATTATATATATATATAATTGAGCTATGCACTGAGAGACCCCAAACTGCTTTCCATTGACCCCTGGGTTATCTAAGAACCTACTAGCCCAAATGGACCCATATTCATTTCAGGACTGCTTCCCAACCTTGGCTATGTTCCACAAAAATTTCAAGTATATTCCATTAAGCCCTATTAAGGGTTTCTGACAATCCACAAATAGATTATTTTTACATTTTTTGAAGATATAACTGGAAAACCTAAACTGAGAACTTAATGATACTGAATCATATCACTCCACCAGCGGGGGGACTTAGATGACCAAGTATTATTATTATTATTATTATTATTATTATTATAATTATTTTATTAATATTATTATTATTAATACTGACAAGAACAATATGTCACCACTGGTTTGGTGAACTATAACTAGAGAATACAAATTGCCTCTAACAGTTTCAGTAACTCACCTCCTGACAAGGTCATCCAATTTCTTTCGCAATTCGACTTCAGTGGTCGATTTATTCCTCAATGTCCAAAAATTGTATCTATCGCTGGAACTGGATATTTCAATGCCTTTCCAATAGTGAGCACTTCGAGGTGAAGAAGAACAGGGACACCCAAGATGACCGTCAACCATACTGGGCGAGAATGAAAGCAACAAAATCCTTGCAGAGCAAAAATTACAAAGCCCAAAATACTTTCCATTGGCCACTGAATTATCTGAGAAACTATTTCTCCAATGGATCCATAGTCATTTCAGACTTGCTCCCCGCCCATGGCTCTATCCCACAAAGATTTTATGCCAGCACCTTTGGTGGTTTCGGGGAATCCACTAATTGACTATTTTTTAGGTTTCTGGATGTAACTGGAAAACAAGCACTGCGAACTGGATGATACTGGGTCATATCAAGCCGCCAGGTGGGGGACTCAAAAGGCCAAGTTAGATACCCATAGCTTTGAAATTGAGCGAATACAGACAGTTTACTTCTTTGTTAGAAAGAGCCATGCACAGAATTTAAAAAAAAAAAAAAAAACTAGAACTCTCTAGCAGTCCTGTGGACAGTCATTAGTTTCAACTGCTGTTTCTTACAATGACCTTGACCCCATTGGGATTCGAGTATTTTAAATAAAACGAAAGAAATTGTTACGAATTGTTCTACCAAGTTTAATTTTCAGACTATTTGCTCAGGTCCCATTGAAATCTGCTGTAGACATGACCACCTTACCTAGTTCACTCATTATACTGACATGACTCTTTCTGCCACTGCACGTAAAGTATTTGATTCTTTTTTTCTATCGGCAATGGCTCATGCCAGAACACAGCCGGGGCCCTTCAGATTCCATCCACAGCATCTAGTTCTCTTGGAATCGTTCCGAGACTCTGAGGATGGAATAATGAAAATACCAGCAAAGTCAATAGTATCCACCTATGTAATAGTTGGAGACTTAATGTCACGAATCAATTCGCGACATTTCCTTTTTGTGAGAAACCACGAACTATTAGTGGAAAACTCACTGTGTATCGCTCAGCTAACCGTTTCTCCCTCCATTATCGGAGTATACTTTTCAAATAATTCGTCACCGTTTTCAAAGAGTGACCGATTTAATGCACGTCACTAAGTGCTGTACTGAGCGATACTATTGTTTTTTTATTGTTCGCCTCTGCTTCCTCATTCGACCGTTAAAAAATGCGGCCGAGTGCTCCGCTTTCCCACGACTTAGTCAGTCTTGTGATTGATGTGACGGAGGAAGGACCTGTGCCGCAGTGTGAGAGGTCAGCTAGTACCCAAACTCCACTTCACAGTTAGTCCAGTCTTCTCACCCATCTGGTGATACGCAGCATTCATCGACTATAGTATTTCTTTTGTGTATTTTCTAGTTATAAGAGTTTAATTAAGGTGTTTTTCCCTAGGCGTAAGTATTTAGCTATTGCGTGAGTGAGTGAGCGAGTGCGTCTCATTGATTTGATTTGAAATGTAACGTTAAATTTATTTTTGTAATTAATAAATTTAACAGTTCCTTCTCGAGCTTAATGTAAAGTAAAAATCTTGTTTCATTTTTCCATAATTAAGCTTATTTTCCATATAGCTCCTAGCTTGCATAAACGTTTGCTTTCATAACTGGTACTTAGACCAGTCTTGTTGTTTTAACTTAATATCCGTTGTGCCATCTGGGAGTTAAGCATCGGCAAGAACCTGATGTTAGTATTAGTTATTTATTGTCAGGGGTGATGTAACTTTCTCCAGAGGCTAACAGTACAGTAATTCAGCAATTGTGAGTAATTAGTCTCTGCTGTGTACTGTTGAGAAAGTTTATAAATTCTCGTTCTTAGAGAATCGTGCACAAGCCAGCGTAAAGTAATCGTTGCTTGATGTAGCAAGACAATCATTGTCTCTGCGCTTCAATATTATTGAATATAAATATCAATTTAAATAATATTTAACCATTTATATCAAAATTACTGCGATATTATAAAAAAACCCGTGACAATTGGCGACCTCATTCCAGGATATTAACTCCTAGCTCTAAAGCTATTCACGAGATAGTGCTCACTCATTCATATTTAGGTATTTATCATTAAAGTTTATAGACACAAGTTTACTGGTGTTTACCGTTAATTTAGCAAGTGAGTTTTTGCTTTATTAATCAATAGAGTACTTAACTCTAGTTTATTCTTGGTAACGCCAGACGATTTTATTCGCTTCTGGGAAGTCAGCGTACCCATTGTGTTTTATTCCAGGTTCGAATCCTGGCGAGGTCGCCAATTGTCACGGGTTTTTTTTTATAATATCACGGTAATTTTGAAATAAATGGTTAAATATTATTTAATTTGATAATAATATTCAATAATATTGAAGAGCAGAGACAATGATTGTCTTGCTACATCAAGCAACGATTACTTTACGCTGATTTGCTAAGATTCTCTAAGAACGAGAATTTATAAACTTTCTCAACAGTACTCAGCAGAGACTAATTACTCACAATTGCTGAATTACTGTACTGTTAGCCTCTGGAGAAAGTTACATCACCCCTGACAATAAATAACTAATACTAATAATAATAACATCAGGTTCTTGCTGATGCATTAACTCCTGGCACAACGGATTTTAAGTTAATACAACAAGACTGGTCTAAGTACCAGTTATGAAAGCAAACGTTTATGCAAGCTAGGAGCTATATGGAAAATAAGCTTAATTATGGAGAAATGAAACAAGATTTTTACTCTACATTAAGCTCAAGAAATAGAACTGTTAAATTTATTAATTACAAAAACAAATTTAACATTACATTTCAAATCAAATTAAATGAGACGCACTCGCTCACTCACACAGAAGCTAAATACTTACGCCTAGGAAAAACACCTTAACTAAGCTCTTAAAACTACAAAATACACAAAAGAAATACCAGTCGATGAATACTGTGTATCACCACTAAGGTGGGAGAGCTGGGATTAACTGTACTAATGGAGCTTGGGGTGCTAGCTGACCTCTCCACTTCTGAGCACAGACCCTTTCTCCGTCACAGCAAACACAAAACTCAATTCAAATAATGCATAAGCAGGACGCACAGGCCACCGGAAGAAGGCGTGGCTAACGGTTGAATGAGCAGTAGAGGCGAACGATAAAGAAACAATAGTATCGCTCAGTAGCGCACTTAGTGACGTGCATCAAATCGGTCACCCCTGAAAACGGTGACGAATGATTTGAAAAATATACCCCGAAATGGAGAGAGAAACGGTTAACTGAGCGATACACAGTGAGTTTTCCCCTAATAGTTCGTGGCTTCTCACAAAAAGGAAATGTCGCGAATTGATTCGTGACATTACGCCCCATGAAAATTAAATCTTTCTTCCTTCAGAAGAAAGATTTCAATATACATACATATAAATCCTAACTCAGTCACACAAGATTCACACTGTGGTGTGTGTGCTATCCTGCTACAGGAGAAAGTCGCAGTCGTCAGTGAGCGAAAAAACCTCGTATTTACGTTAATAGAAGCAAGCTTGAGGGAAAAACTCCGTGACGACGGTGACCTCATTCCAGGATATTAACTCCTAGCTCTAAAGCTATTCACGAGATAGTGCTCACTCATTCATATTTAGGTATTTATCATTAAAGTTTATAGACACAAGTTTACTGGTGTTTACCGTTAATTTAGCAAGTGAGTTTTTGCTTTATTAATCAATAGAGTACTTAACTCTAGTTTATTCTTGGTAACGCCAGACGATTTTATTCGCTTCTGGGAAGTCAGCGTACCCATTGTGTTTATTATTGAGTCTTCCCAATCATTTGCATTTTTGCTTTAATTTTTGCCAGTTAACTAGATAAGACTGGTCACCACTAGCTTGTGTCTGTATTCTTTATTTGTTATTAGCATTCGTTTGCGAAGCAGCAATCAGTACTGAGTCGCTAGTTACTTAGTAAATTGAGCTAGCATCATGGCAGCCAGTGCTTATGTACAGGAAGCTAAAGATATTGGTCTCACAGACCCAGAGAAAATACAGAGTTACGTTCTCTCACGGTTCAATTACGAGCAAGAACGTGAGAAAGATGCTCGTGAAGAGCGTAGGATTCAGCGAGTACGAGCGAGAACAGCGCGAATAGTCTGGCGAGAACAGCGTGAGGAACGCGAAAAACAGCGTGAACACGAACAAAAACAACGAGAGCTCGAGTTAGAAAAGAGCGACAACAGCGCGAACACGAGCTAGTACACGAGCGAGAACAGCGCGAACAGCGTGAAAGAGCGTGCATATGAACAAGAGCAGCGTGAGAAAAGAGCGCGAATACGAGCGTGAACAACGAGACAAAGAACGAGAACATGAACTTGAAGTGCTGAAGCTCAAGCGAGATTCCTTGGCTTCAGACACATCTGGTGCAGTTGGTTCAAGCTCCACGAGCGCTCTCCCTGCACATGTTATGGCGACCCCACACATCAAGCTTCCCCATACAAAGATGGCGAGCGAATCGAGCCATACATAGCTCGATTTGAAGACATGGCTCAGCTTTACCAGCTCGATGATGCAGCTAAGCGGCTTCAGTTTCTTAGCCTGTTTGAGGGCCCTGCCCTCGATATTCTCCACAGAATTCGTGGAGACAATCTCACGTATGAAGTGATGAAAGCTGCACTCATTAAGGCGTATGGTCTCACAGTAGACGACGCCAAAGCTCAGTTCATGCGAGCTCGTCTCCAAGACAAGGAGACAGCTGTTCAGTTCCTCGACCGTCTCACTGCTTACCTAGGTGAGTGGATGGAGAAAGACGAAACTCCTTCCACGCGTGAGGGGATAATTGACCTTATGCTGCGTACACAGCTAGAGAGGTCGTGGCCTGCTGAGCTCATAGCACAGCTTAAGATCTGCCAGGTGAAAGATGCCAGCCAAATGGTAGAGAAGGCTGACGCATTCTTTACTGCATACGGGTATCAAGCTCGTAAGCAAAATACCTGGAGCAGGAAAGATACTGCCAAGTCTGGGAAGCCGTCTCAGACTGAATCCCAGCACCAAGGCCGTTCTCAGAGTAATGGCCAAGGTCCAAAACCGCAGTGGAAGGACCAGGGGCAAAACACTCAGAAATCTGAGTGGAAGAGGTACAACAAGTACCCTAACCAGCAGCAGTATCAGCCACGCAACCGACCGTCGGGACAAACTTTTCCACCACCAGCTCAAAAGAGGCAGGAAGCGAATGCAGCCTTCATTCCTCAGCAGCAGCACGGTGGTCACGTCCCTACCAGTGTGGGTACTTCCCCACAGTTCACTAGTCCCACAGTGACAGTGAACCCCCCTCCACAGATGGCCAATGTTCCATCTTCCCAATATAACCCTCAAGGCACAATGTTTGCCACATCAATTCAGCAGCCTCATGAGTGGCTAGCTGCTTCCTCCACAGGCCCTCCCACAGGTGACAGTACCTTCCTTGTACAGCCAGGGTTTGTGGGAGGCATTCCCGTGAAGGTCCTGAGAGACAATGGTTCCTCAGGTTGCTCTGTTAAGCAGAGTTTAGTTCGGCCTGAGCAGTATACAGGTCGACAGATCCATGCAAAGCTTATTGATGGATCAGTGAGATTGTTCCCTGAGGCATGTATCCAGGTGGCATCTCCATTTTATACTGGTACGACACTTGCGGTTGTCATGCCAGAGCCTCTATTTGACTTTATAGTAGGCAATATTGATGGAGTCAAGGATAGTTGCTCCGATGACGCTACTCAGACTTCGGCTGCTGCGGTAACACGAGCCATGACTGAGGCTCCAGACTGTGTCACCCCAGTGATCATTGAATCGCCGCAAGATCTGATGTGTAGTCAACTTGTTGAACAAGAACAACATTCTGACCCGACACTTGCTGCCGTGCGGAATAAACAAAAGGGTCGAGTGATTAAGTATTCACGGGGAGGTCGAGCCAAGTTCCTTCGCAGACAAGGACGGCTCTACCGTGAGTCACGAACACCCGAGGGCGAGGTTCGACTGCAGTTTGTCGTTCCCGCCAAGTACCGCCTAGCAGTGTTACAATGGGGTCATTGTTCAGCCTCAGGAGGTCACATGGGCAAAAGGAAGACCCAGGGCCATATCCGAGCTGACTTTTTCTGGCCAGGGATGGGACGAGACATAGATAGTTTTGTCCGTTCCTGCAGTGTGTGTCAAAGTAACACCACTAATCAGGGACATGCCCTTCCTGTGCCGTTTCTAACCACACCTGTAATCTCTGAGTCAGTTGAGAGACAGGATAGTGGTAATGTGGGTGTAGACCTGATGTCTCACCTACTAGCTGCTTACTAGCAACTGTTGTATGTTGGGTTCCGTAATAGGCATCCTAAGCGATTTGAGTAATCCAAGGACCAGCCTGGTTCCCAGTTAAAAGTGTAGACCAGACGTCTCACTCGTTGGCCCTACAGGACACAGTATATCCAGGGCTTGTACATACATGTATACCATAAGTTAAGGGGAAGTTTGAGAACCTTTGCAGAGACAGTCCGAGGCTGTGTATGAATTACCTTGTGGAATGTCTCGAGCTGTGGGCCTCTCTGAGGATTCCCCGGAGAATGCACATTACCCACATGAGTGTTCACACCCACGGTGGGTGTTAAAACGTGACCTGCCCGAGATTGCGTAGCGATTTTCAGCTTCCTGTATTACTCGTTAAGTGTAGAGTTAGGTTAACCAGTAAACTGCCCGTTCTAAGCAATTTGTGAATTCAAGAACTGGCACGTTTCCTGGTTAATAATGTTAGGTTAACCAGTAAACTGCCCGTTCTAAGCAATTTGTGAATTCAAGAACTGGCACGTTTCCTGGTTAATAATGAAAGCGTTAACCAGTAAGCTATAAGGGTTCTAAGCAATTTGTGAATTCAAGAATTACGTTTCCTGGTTAATAATGACAAGTACTGATTGCTAGGCAGAGAGAGAGAGACAGAAATAACAGTTTTGATGCTCCACCTTAATTCCTTTCGCAGGTGTAGCTGGTGGGTGCAGCATTGCCGTGCAGATCAGCTGGCCGTTCCTGTTGCATGCTGCCGCCCCTTCTCTTCTGCCTCGTCATCATTATTTTACTATAAATTTGTATTACTGTGTCATTTTACACGTAGGTACAGTTACACTACAACTGTCACACCTACACCGTGTATTACATACACAACACTACATAACAATTAGTTGTTAATGTAAATGTAGCGAACTTTCGCTCAGTTTGACCTGAGTACAGGATTTTCACAGTCGTCACGGAGTTTTTCCCTCAAGCTTGTTTCTATTAACGTAAATACGAGGTTTTTTCGCTCACTGGCGACTGCGACATACTCCTGTAGCAGGATAGCACACACACCACAGTGTGAATCTTGTGTGACTGAGTTAGGATGTATATGTATGTATATTGAAATCTTTCTTCTGAAGGAAGAAAGATTTAATTTTCAAGGGGCGTAATGTCACGAATCAATTCGCGACATTTCCTTTTTGTGAGAAACCACGAACTATTAATGGAAAACTCACTGTGTATCGCTCAGCTAACCGTTTCTCCCTCCATTATCGGAGTATACTTTTCAAATAATTCGTCACCGTTTTCAAAGAGTGACCGATTTAATGCACGTCACTAAGTGCTGTACTGAGCGATACTATTGTTTTTTATTGTTCGCCTCTGCTTCCTCATTCGACCGTTAAAAAATGCGGCCGAGTGCTCCGCTTTCCCACGACTTAGTCAGTCTTGTGATTGATGTGACGGAGGAAGGACCTGTGCCGCAGTGTGAGAGGTCAGCTAGTACCCAAACTCCACTTCACAGTTAGTCCAGTCTTCTCACCCATCTGGTGATACGCAGCATTCATCGACTATAGTATTTCTTTTGTGTATTTTCTAGTTATAAGAGTTTAATTAAGGTGTTTTTCCCTAGGCGTAAGTATTTAGCTATTGCGTGAGTGAGTGAGCGAGTGCGTCTCATTGATTTGATTTGAAATGTAACGTTAAATTTATTTTTGTAATTAATAAATTTAACAGTTCCTTTCTCGAGCTTAATGTAAAGTAAAAATCTTGTTTCATTTTTCCATAATTAAGCTTATTTTCCATATAGCTCCTAGCTTGCATAAACGTTTGCTTTCATAACTGGTACTTAGACCAGTCTTGTTGTTTTAACTTAATATCCGTTGTGCCATCTGGGAGTTAAGCATCGGCAAGAACCTGATGTTAGTATTAGTTATTTATTGTCAGGGGTGATGTAACTTTCTCCAGAGGCTAACAGTACAGTAATTCAGCAATTGTGAGTAATTAGTCTCTGCTGTGTACTGTTGAGAAAGTTTATAAATTCTCGTTCTTAGAGAATCGTGCACAAGCCAGCGTAAAGTAATCGTTGCTTGATGTAGCAAGACAATCATTGTCTCTGCGCTTCAATATTATTGAATATAAATATCAATTTAAATAATATTTAACCATTTATATCAAAATTACCGTGATATTAAAAAAACCCCGTGACACTTAATAAGAACAGTATATCTCCCCACTGGTTTGGAAAGAAATCATAATATTAACAAGAATAATAGAACTCCTCACTGTGGTGAGTTATATTGAGAAAGACAATATAACTCACCACTGGTAAGGTCTATCTATCTATCTACTGCCAGACGCCATAATCCCATAAGGGGTGGCCATTTGACTTTGAGTTATTTGTTTTACGGGGAGGGGCACTAACCCTCCACCAACCCACTTGTTGACACGTAGGGAGCACGTATGGTTTGGTTATATGGTTACCACCCAGCGTTGGAAATGGTTTCTTGGCTTACAGGAAACCAATTGGCTTGTCACTCAATGTAAAGCCACCTATAAAGGAAAGAAAAGCAATAAGAAGTGACAGGAAAGATGGGAGAAATAGCAAGAGAGGAGGACAGGCACAGAAAAAGAATGATAAAGGCTAAGGGAGAAGTAGGCAGCACTACATCAAGTGAGTGGATGATGGTGAGAAATAGGAAAAGAGGAGGGCAGGCACAGAAAAAGAAAGATAAAGGCTAAGGAAGGAGTAGGCAGCACTACATCAAGTGAGTGGATGATGGTCGCCACCACCTACCACAATCTGGTAAGGTAACATGTAATAATAATAACAAGAACAATAAACGTTACCACTGGTGTGGTGAGTTATAATAATAATAATAATAATAATAATAATAATAATAATGGAAATAATGACAAGAATGATGTGACTCACCAATAGTGTGGTGAGTTCTCGTTTCATTTCGTTTTTGAAGGTTCCAACATGCTTGCATGCGTTGGTCTTGGTCACCTAATGGTGGCTGTTTATGCTGCTTGATCTCTGGCAGCTTCCCTATTCAGTTGCTTCTCCCTGAGGTCACACTTAACCTGCCGCGTGCTGGCTATTTTTAGCACTATGGGTCACCCCAGTGCCGGCCAATATTCGACCTTTATTTTCTGGCTAAAATGATAGATTTTGATGTGGAAACAACGAATTTCGCCATTAAAATGCTCACCGAGATTCGGAAATAAGTTTTATTGAGTCCTGCATACTGTACTCGTGTGCAGGTATAGCCGCTCTCTCACGCTCACCACGTACGGGAGAGAAAGCAGTTTTCTATGTAAGGTATACTCAAGTATTTATGCTGGGAAGGTATAGCAATGTTCAATACACTTATCTCATTACTTATTACTTCAGCATCTATCACAATTTGTGTGTCTTTCTCAATGTGAATGCATTATATAACACTTACTTGATGATAGGTACAACGTGACTTCATTACGTACAGTCCTGGCACTTACAAGAAGGTATTTACAACTTGACTTCACTATATAGTCCTTACACTTACAAGAAAATGTTTACAACTTACACTTACATGAAAATATTTACAAAATGCCTTCACTGTGTACAGCACTGGGTGAGGACACAGGCAATGTGAGGCAGAGCGCGTGTGAGGCAGGGGTGTTAAAGCTTTGTAGCCAACATTTTTATATATGTAACTCTTAATTCTTGTAACAGGTGAGTCTTGAGTTAATTGAAGGGCAGGAGGAGTTAAAGATGAATACGGGGAGTTGATCTTGATTTATTATCTTCAGTGAATGTCTAAGTTGACCAGAGTATGTATTATACAGAGACTTAATATACTAAGTAAGTCTAGTTGGACCCCTCTTCTTATTCGCTCTCTCCAATACCTGACGGTTCTATGGCTTCTCTCCTTCTCTCCACCACCTGTCGATTCTAAGGCTAACCTCCTTCTGAGCTCTTTTTCCTAAATTCCTATTTTAGCAGGGGTCGTGTCACGTGGAATATTCTGATGTGAAGCTTCTAGAAGCCTGTGTGTGAGTATGTGTGTATGTGTGTGTATGGTCACCAGGCGCTGCTCGTGTGCCTATCAAGCATTCCTTGAGTTAGAGTGTGTTAGCATGTTTACCATTGCTCGATTCTCACTGATGCACTACCTATCTCATCCCCTGACTTGATGCTTCTATCTGTCTATCTATCCATCTATCTATCTATCTATCTATCTATCCATCATGCTCTCTATTATGATTTGTAATTATAATATGGAGTCCTGACATCACTCGGTCACGTAGCTGGTGGACCTCAGACAGCAATCATCATTATCATATGCTAATCTACTAATACATAATAGTCTTCTTCAATCTTAATACATAATATTGATTATAATATTGTATAGGTATAATATTGTAATGATTCAGTAATATTACGTTATAAACAAGTTGTATACATAACTGAATATGGTTAAATTGGTTATTGTATTACATTATGTAAAATGTGTATGTATAATAGTATAATGCATAGATGCAAAAAAAAAAAAAAAAGTTCAAAGTTAAGACTATGGTATGAGTTATAAATATTTCATATTGAGATAATGATACTTGTATACTTTTATATCATGGGTCATTCTTCTTATATATATATATATATATATATATATATATATATATATATATATATATATATATATATATATATATATATATATATATATATATATATATATATATATCATACAGGGGCGTTTGCATGGATGCTTATTCTACCCCCACTAAATACTGACTCCAAATTTGCAATTCTTGCATGCATTCTATGCATTGCGAACAGCAGTACTGCAAATACAATACAGAAGATTATAAAGACAGTAGGTGCTGGGCTATACACATAATATGGGTTGAACATACTCAAACTCAAATCTTCCCAGGGCTTCATCGTTTCATTGATCAGTTGCATAGTTTCAAACTTAGGTGAGGTCAACTTAATACTTGTGCTCAAGTTTAAGTCCATATCAGGCAGTGGGTGGAAATGTTTGTGTGTATGATTGAGGATGGCATATTGATGGATGGTAGATAAAGTGGACATGGATGGTGTAAATACCACACAGTAGTCTGGTGCTATGTATAATCCTGATGCAGAATCTGAGATGGTGGTATATCTGGACAGACTATGTAAACTGATGTGTTATGAGTGAAATAAAAAAAAACTATGAGTGTCTGATGCGTTGATGGTTTACAAGCTTATCTGGACCAAAAGTGAAGTTACAATGATTATGACTAGTTATTTCTTATGATAGCCAATTCACAAGGGACTGTATCAGTAGGTTGAAACGTGAAAATGTAAGCAGGACAAAGGTGAACAGCATGTAAGGATGTGCGGCACTTTCGTTCAATCGTTGATTCACTTGCGAAAGTGACAGTGTTCTGTCTCTTGGAGACCATGATGAGTTCAGGGTCTGTGTTGATGTTGATGATGACCAAAGTGTTATTATTTTTAGAGGGGAAGGGGTGTATTTGGTATACTGTGAACAGATCATCAGTTATAAATGGTACATGAACTACTACTGATGTTGGTGTTAGTGTTGCTTCCAAATACGGATAATAGTGCGTGAATTCCCTACTTCGGAACAAGGGTTTCATTTTATGTTTATGTATGCCTTGACTAATTATCTGACGTAGCTCATGAACTGGAAGTAAGTCAATTGTGATCTTGCCATCCCCGGCATTCGAAATTCCTTGCATAAGTACCCTGTAACGAACTCTAGTTTGTCTAACTGGAGAAGAATTGTGTCAATGTGTTCCGTGATGATGGAGAAGTGTTGGAAAAGTGTTATGTTACCTTCCATGTCATTTATTTTATCTACACTTTCGAGAGCTATGTTTTCCGCCTTTTTCAGATTTTTCACCATTGTCTTCATTGCTGAGTTACGTCCTGTGATGAATTTATCTTGGCATGTTAGTACCTGAACAATTTTATTAAATTTGTTGTTTATTTCTTTAAGGTCTTCCTGTGTAGCCAATCCAAAGATGTTCCCAGGAACTGCGTCACCCAGGTCGAACAAACCGCGCTTTTGGCGAGTACGGGTGCAGTTGTTCTTGTCGCTCAGTACCTCCGTTCCATAAGATGGGAGATCTTGGATCATGATGAGCATAGTTGACTTAGCCTGTTCTATTTTCCATTTCGCTAACTTCACTATTTCACCCACTTCCTTTGTGTTATGTGCTTGTGAAACATAGCCTCCTATCATGAAGTCCAGGGTTTTCATTGGTCTTGCGATATTTTCTAGATAAGAAGGTAATTCATATAAGTAATCCAGACTTATTTCAGTACTCATGACATCTTTTACGATTGACGTCGTGGCCGTTGGAGCTATGAGGCATCCTTGCCGTACTATTTGTTGGGGGTCTAAGTGCGCATATCCTTTTGCTATGTAGAGGAGAATCCATAGCCTAAGTCCCTTCATCGCTACCTACCTACAAAAAAAATCTATTAATTTTCTAATATGGTCATGCTGTGGTCGATGATCGTGATGATGTGCGTTACGGTTGACTAACGTAGAACAATAACTTGATTGTTATTTCATTTATGGAAAGAGTTTAAATCGATATTTAAATCTCGTAAATGATGTACTGTAGATTTTATTGGAACAGTTGCACCTATGTTTGATTGATTGGTATATGACCTCAATTTATTTTTGTAATAATTGTTTTCTTGATTGGTTTCATGAGTTACGTTCGCTTGTTCGGTTGTATCCGAGGCTGAATGATTATTGGATAATTCCCTTGAAACTCGTTTTAAATGGTCAATATGAACTTGTTTCTCTTCGCCACTTGACAGTGACTTAATTAAAACTTGGTTTGCATTTATGTTAATTACTCTTTATGGGCCCTCAAATTTTGGGGATAATTTATTGTCTCTCGTATCATTGATACCACAAACAATGTCTCCTAAGCTGATATGTGAATCTCTTGCCCTTTTATTAAATGCCTCAGTCATTTCTTCCTTGGACATCGTCATTTTTTTTTTTTAAATTTTTTGTGTATGTCCTGGAATTCACGTAAACGGAGTTTAGAGTAATCATCGTAATTGTATATGGGCAGGCTGTCACCTTCCAGGAGCTCATATGGTAGTTTTTTATTTGTCCCAAATATAATGAAATGTGGTGTGTCACCTATGGCTTTATTTATAGATCCATTAACCGAGGCTTTTACCCTAGGAATCCAATCATCCCAGCTTGTATAATTTTCATTGAGAATGTGTTGTAGCACATCTAATACTTTTTTTTGTCTCTCTACTAACCCATTAGATGCTGGGTGATAGGCTAAAACGTTAACCTTTTTGATGCTGTATTGTTTACATATTTCTTGTAAAATATCAGAATTAAATTCTCCTCCATTATCACTTATTAGTACCTTTGGGGTAGTAAAGCGACATATTACATTATCTATTATTGCCTTTGTTACTGTGTCTGCTGTTTTATCTTTAATTAGCGTTAAAATTACATAACGGGAAAAATGATCCGTTGCTACGAATAGGTATTGGTTATTATTGTATGATAATGGCATCTTGAGTAAATCAACAGCGACAACGTCCCATGGTTGATGTGGTACAGGGTAATTACCCATCGCTGCAGGTGATATTGGGTATCCTTTGTGTTTTGCACATGATTCGCATCTGTCTATATGATTGTTTATATCTTTTCGTAATGAAGGCCAGTAATATAACAACAGGGCTTGTTTGAATGTCCTATCCTTTCCTGGATGTCCTGCATGTGGGCTATCGTGTATCGTTCGTAATACCTAGGGTATCATGTCATTAAGTACTACCAATTGGTTAGTATTTCTTAGGCGTTTTGGTTGTTCTGGATTGATCTTGTGTAAAGTATTATTGACTATTGTGAATTGTTCGAGTGGTAAATGCAGTTTGGGTGATTGTATGTCATCTCCACTTTCTAACTTGTATATAACTTTAGACCATATTGGGTCAAGTCTTTGTGTTTTCGCGATATCATCGTGGTTTGGATGTCCCCTTTGAGATCTAATGCCGCGACCTGAATTGTGTTCGGGTTCCTAGATAATGCGTCGGCTACTATATTCATTTTGCCTTGTATATAGTGAATAAATACATTGTAGTTTTCGATTGTACATTTCCATCTTGCTCTCCTCCCAGAGAGGAGTTTTTCTTTAAACATACCCACTAGTGGTTTATGGTCGGTGAATAAGTGTATTTCGTAACCATATACCAAATCTCTAAGCTTTTGTAATGCAAAAACCACTGCAAGTGCCTCAAAGTCTGTAGTGCAATAATTTTTCTCTGCACCTTTTGTTTGTCTGGTGGCAAATGCAATTGGTTCATTCTTTCCTCTTTTATCTTCCTGCATCAGAACAGCCCCTAATCCTTTAGCTGATGCGTCTGTACAAATAAGAAATGATTTTGTGAAATCCGGATATGCTAAACAAGGTGCATTTGTTAGTTTAATTTTTACTTTTGTAAATGCTTGTTTTTCTTCTTCTTCTTCCCATTGGAATATAGCATCTTTTTTGAGTAGTTGGAATAGAGGAAAGGCTATATGAGAGAACTGTGGTACGAATGACCTGTAGGACCCAGCTAGACCTAAAAATTGTCTAACTTCGTCAGTCGTAGTGGGTTCAGGAAAATCTCTCACTGCCTGTATTTTGTCATCAGTGATGTGAATACCATTAGAACTTAATTTGTGGCCTAAGAAATTTATTTCCTTAAAGCAAAATTTGCATTTAGAAAGCTTAATTTTTAAACCAGCATCACCAAGCTTTTGTAAGAGTAAGTCTAATTTCTTGAGATATTCTGTGATATCTTTCGTTGCGATTATAATATCGTCAAGATAAACAATTATTCTTTGTCCTAAAATTCCGGACAATACGTAAATCATAAGACGCTGGAATGTGCCCGGGGCTGTCCTCAGTCCCATGGGCATCCTTCTATATTGACAGTGTCCTCTATCTGTGGAAAAGGAAGTGTATTTACGTGACTCCTGTTGTACCGGAATTTGATAATATCCACTTAGAAGATCGATTGTGGAAAATACAGTATTTTCTGGTCCAATATTCTGTAGGATGTCGCTTAGCAATGGCATGGGAAATCGGTCTGGGATTGTGTGATTATTTAGTTTAAGGTAATCTACTACAGCACGCATTTCTCCATTTCGTTTGGGCACGATGAATAATGGGGC
This sequence comes from Coenobita brevimanus, assembly GCF_032717465.1. Lineage (NCBI taxonomy): Eukaryota > Metazoa > Arthropoda > Malacostraca > Decapoda > Coenobitidae > Coenobita > Coenobita brevimanus. The sequence continues at coordinate 9,387,048 of NC_136968.1, read as the reverse complement.
ATTCCACGGGGAGACTGATGGTTCAATAATTCCAAGTTCTAACATTTCATCGACATACTGGTTTGTGAGTGTACGCTGAAATTGTGGGATTCTGTATGCTGGAAAGAAAATTGGTGGTGTAGCTGGGTGCACATTAATCTTGTGATTAATCAAGTTAGTACACCCTAATTGTTCTCCTGGCAATGCTACGGTGTCCCTGTGTGTTTCCAGCAGGGTTAACAAATAATTTTGTTCATCAAGTTCACCTGAGTGAATTAAATTCTCTTTTATGCTTTCTCTACCCGTAGATTTTATCTCACTTGTCACTCCAGCTATAACTATTTCCTTCACAGGGGCGGGACATTTTTCAATATTAACTATGCGTCTCTTTTTTCAACTGTACTTCCCCATTCATGTGATTAATTGTGAATATCTGAGTTTGCCCTTCGTCGTTCATCTGACATAATGCGTTTTCTACTGACAATTCCTTTACTTTACATAATTCTTCTAAGACCAGAACAGTACTATTCCGTAATTTGTTCTTTATGATAACTTTCATATAGGAATTAGGTGGTATAACTAACTCATTGGTGAGATGGGCGGGAAAAACTGGTAAATCAGTACTGTTACAAGGGTCTCTAATCATGCCGGCTGGGGCTGGTGGTGTGAGTGGATCTATACACTCATCTGTTTGTGTATGTTTGTTTAAGCTTTTAATATTACCAATTCTTTTTGGCTCTCTTTTACTAATCAGTGATGGCTCTGATGGTATTTCCTCTATGAATTCATTGTCAAAGTCTATTCCATTCATTTGTGGGAGTAAAGTTATTTTCTCTGTTCTCATGCATCTTAAGCCCAGTAACATAGGAGCTTTAATCGCTAAGTTTTCAACGATACAGAAAAATGCAGAGATTGGTCTTGTAGTCTCTGTGAAACTGATATTTAATCTTATCATACCTTTTACTGTGATTTGTTTTCCATCTACTGTATATAAACCTAAGTCAGAGTCTTCCAGAAAAGTTACTTTCTTCTTATTTCTAAAAAATTCTATTTATTTCTTCTTGCGTTATTCAGTTCACTGGAGAGCCTGTGTCTAAAAATAAGGAAACGTTTTGATCCTCACATACAGCTGGTATCAAGATACACTCATTTCCCAACATGCCTCCTATTTGAATTTTAGACTTGCTTTTCTTTACGTTTGTTCATTTTTTGTCATGATTTGGTCTTCCCCCGATTTGAACATAGACACTAATTTTTCTACCGTTTTGCAGTTACTGGTCCAGTGCCCTTGGCACCTATGATGTCTACAGAATGGACCAAATCCTTGTGTCTAGTGTCTATCCTCTTTTGTTTTGATAAAGCATTCATTCCTAGTGTGTCCTGGTTTTGCACAATAATGACATAGAATGGACATATCTCTTGACTGTGATCTACGAGGTGACTTCCCATATTTAGTGGTGTCTCTGACGCGAGATCTGCTTGGGCTGCCCGGAAACTTATGAAACTGCCTGTAGCCTGGTGTTTGTGATCGTACCCTTAACAAGTTTAGTTGTTTGCTCTGCCTGATTTCGGTTTGCGATCGATTTTGTTCTCTGTTTGGGGTAGTTGTAGCTGTTTTCACAGTTGATACTGTCTCAGACACTCTCATTCAACTAGAATTTGATTGACTTTCAACTATCCCTGTTTTACTACACTTCATCTCTACCTCGTTCATTAAGTCCAGTAAGCACAATGCCTGGGGTGTACGCGATCGTCTTGGCGATCTTAAGGGTACTATCAGGTAATTTACACAAGGCAGCTATATAACCAGTGATGTCCACCACAAGGTCTGGGGACATCTTTCCATCTCCTGTTATCCAGTTTGAGTTTTCTAAGGTAGCTAATAATGTCCTTTTGATCGTGGAGACATCAGCAGTTATTTCACTGAGCACAAGATTTGTAGTGTGCTCCCTTACAAGATCTATAATCTTATGTAATTCTGGGATTATACCTGGCAAGAAGTTCATACCTCCAGAAAATTTCTTCAAAAATTCAGTTTTAAATTCATCATATGTCTTAGCTCTGAGGAGCTTATTTGACCTTAGTAAGTCGCTTGCCGGACATCTTTCCTGGCTTATGTAAGATGAAAAAATAGCAATTTTCTCTTGTTCATTTTTGGTATGTCGTTTGATGTAGATTTGTTGGCACTGATTGACCAATGAAATGACGTCAATACGATCTTTCTCTGTGCCAGAGAATTTTGGGGCAGTTTTATCTTCATGATAAACAAATATCTGAGCTTGATCTGTGGTGTTCATTTTCACTAGTTGCTGTTAATTTAACTTGGACTTGTTCATCGTTGTGTGAGGGAATAGTGGAAAAGGATTTGCCGGAGCAATGAACCCTGTTAAGTATATTTTCGTAGGTATGCAAGTCAGAGAAAAGTCCTCACTTGCTACGTCAGACGGGGTTTGCCACTCATCATCTAGAACTGATGTATTTGTTTCTTAATCTTTAGTTTGTGTTGAGGTTTGTACAATGGGTGTGTTGCCTTGGTGCTTTCCAAATTGTGTGTCATCTGGTATTAACACGGGTGGGGGCGAAAGTATCCCTGTCATATCACTTAGCTGATAAGAACTCATGTTGCTAGGGTATGGTGTTATGAAATACGTCTTTTGTTTATGTCCTTACTAAATAGAGAAGTAATTGAGTTGTAATAAATGATAGATAGTGAGTGTATAAGTGTATATATAAAAATAAGTAAAGGAGTTGAATATACCTAATTTTAGCACTGAGAAGAAATGAGTAAGTATAATTTCAACCACTTGATACAGATCGAAGAGGAGTGTCGACGCAACTGTCAATCTCGGAAAATGCAGGGTTGAATGAAGATCTCCTCTCGATAATTCTAGGGCTGTGTTGATGGACGATATTACTCAGGAAATTCCATGGCCTGGTGCATGTAGCGGTCAACAGCTGTAGTCTCAGGCGAACCTCATCATAGAACGTCAAATTTCCAACCCAATACTGTGGAAATAAATGAGTATGAGTAGGAGCTATGTGAATAATGAGTAATGAGTAGTGGGTGAGAAGTGCCTGGTGTCAGTCACACGTTGATTGGCGTGGCGTTGTCTCAGCAAATATACATGGTGACGTCGGCTTCCCACACTGGTAGCTGTGGTGAGTAACTGAGTAGCGATGAGTAACCTGGGTGAGGAAAGGTGAGTGAGATGCGTTAAAAATGTGGCTCTGGTGTTTTGCCGTGTGTCTTTACCTCTGCGTCAACGATGGAGGTAGGCGGGAGAGAGTGTTGGTTTATTTTGTGCTTGTTGCTCTGGTCTTTCTTTTCCTTTACTTGCTTTGTTTTTTTTTTATTCTTCTTGCTGCTGCTTGAAGTTGCGTGAAGATTATAGAGTTGTCTTGTAGACTTGTTATTTGTAATTAATCGTAGAGCTTGTTGATCCTCACTCGTAACTCATCGTTGGTACTGTATGCTCATAGACTCGTAGGCTCGTGGACATGTTGACTGCCACCATTTAATGTTAAAGCTTTGTAGCCAACATTTTTATATATGTACCTCTTAATTCTTGTAATAGGTGAGTCTTGAGTTAATTGAAGGGCAGGAGGAGTTAAAGATGAATACGGGGAGTTGATCTTAATTTATTATCTTCAGAGAAAGTCTAAGTTGACCAGCGTATGTATTATACAGAGACTAAATATACTAAGTAAGTCTAGTTGAACCTATCTTCTTATTCACTCTCTCCACTACCTGACAGTTCTATGGCTTCTCTCCTTCTCTCCACCACCTGTCGATTCTAAGGTTAACCTCCTTTTGAGCTCTGCTTCCTAAATTCTTATTTTAACAGGGGTCGTGTCACGTGGAATATTCTGATGTGAAGCTTCTAGAAGCCTGTGTGTGAGTATGTGTGTATGTGTGTGTATAGTCACCAGGCGCTGCTCGTGTGCCTATCAAGCATTCCTTGAGTTAGAGTGTGTAAGCATGTTCACCATTGCTCAATTCTCACTGACACTACCTATCTCATCTCCTGACTTGCTGCTTCTGTCTGTCTATCTATCTGTCTATCTACCTATCCATCATGCTCTCTATTATGATGAGTCCTGACAGGGGCGTACCTAGAGATTTGGGGGCCTGGGGGGCTAGGTTCTTTGCGGGGCCCCCCTCCTGAAGGGGGGTCCTGCAAAGAACCTAGCCCCCCTAATTTTCAAAACTTGTCTAATATCTCAACCGGGATTGTTGGGATGATAAATATATATAAATTTTAGATATTAATAAAAAGGCTTATAAATTTTTAAGGCATTTCCTGGAGGGCAGTTTCAAACAGCCCTTTCCCCCCCCCTCAGGTACGCCATTGGCGTGAGAGGGGGAGCGAGTTAGTGTATGGCAAGCCTGGAGGATGGTAGAGGAACAGTTACCTTACATGCCTGCCAATTTTTACCTGCAAATCTTGAAAAATGCAGTCACAGTGAAGTTTCTTATTTCAAACCATTATAAAACGGCACTGGCACTGGCCACGGCATTATGTCAGACCATTTTAAAACGGCACTGGCATGCAGCGGGTTGATGACCTCCTCCCAGGTCTTTTTCGATGTACCTCTCACAAGCCTACCTTTAACATTAACACTTTTCACCTTCTCCACCTAATTATCTCCCATCCTTTCCACATGCCCAAACCATCCCAATCTAACTCTTGTCATCACAACACCATTACACTCCAGTCCTATCCTACCCCTTAACTCCTCAATCATGAATCTAGCCCCTCCAGGCCTCACACTCAGTGTTGTATTGCACATCTGCCTAATCCTTGTCATTTCTGTAGGTTTGAGCCTGCGAATATTTTCTTCCTTCACTGCCCAGGTATCAAAAATGGCGGATCCCAAACTACCCATACTTTCAATTGACACTTGAGTGATCTCAGAAACTACTGGCCCAAATGGGCTCATAGTCCTTTCAGACCTGCTCCCCAACTGTGGCTATATCCAACAAGGATTTCAAATCTGTACTTTTAGCGGTTTTTGAGAATCTGCAAATAGGCTAGACTATTTTTATAAGAGTTTGTACATAACTGGAAAACTAGTCCTAGGAACTGGATGATACTGGGTAATATGAATCCTCCAGTTGGGGAACGTAAATGGCCAAGTATAATGGTCGTAGCTTTGAAATTGAGCGAAAACAGGCAATTTACTTCTTCACAATAATTATTATAGTAATAATAATTTAATTTTACTAGTAATAATTGTAATAATTTAATTTCATTAAAAGTAATATGTTGATTTAATTAATGACAACAAGTAGGCTGGTGGAGGGTTAGTGTTCCTCCCCAGAAAAAAACGAGCTAAAAATACGAACAAGAAGCCTAGGACCAGGACTGATCAAAAGGTGACGACTAAGGACAGAATAAAGGACATGGTTTGGATAGCTACATGGAATGTGAAGGGTGCTAATGACGACGTGAAAGAAAGAATGTCCAGGTGCTTGAGGGTGTAAAACTGGATATATGTGGATTAGCTGACACTAAATGATGGGTGAGGGTCTGAGAGAATGGGAGTATGGATGAGGTACATGCGCCAGAGTTGTTGAGAATGAGAGGGCAAAAGAAGGAGTGTGTACTGTTGTGACTTACAGATGGAAGGAGAATAAAAGACAGTATGGATCAATTGGCTCAAGGATTTAGTGGGTAAGCTTGAAAGTTGGACTACAAATCTGGGCGACTGTGTGCGTGTATGCGCCCAAGGAAGATCGTGCAAGCAGAGTGAGAGACGAGTTCTAGACAAATGTGGTAGCTTGCGTGGAAAAGTTTGAAAGGAATGAAACAGTGTTTTTGATTGGAGATATGAGTGGAAAAGTAGGGCATATGAAAGTGGATGAAGTAGTCAGTGAAAAGGGCGTGCCTGCAGAGTTGGATGGGAATGGCAGTGTTTTAGTGGATATTTGTGCCAGGAATGGGTTGGTGACAGCCACTACCCTCTTCAGGCACAAAATGATCCATAGGTATACGTGGCGAGTGATGAGAAGGGTGGGTGGTGAACTAATTAAACGGAAGGCAATGATTGATTATGTGTATGTGGATGACAGAATGAGAAGGTGTGTAATGGATAAAAGAGTATATAAATGTTGAGGTTGTGGACTTTCTGACCACCACTTGGTGGTGGTCAGGATCAAGGTCTGAATAAAATGGAGAATTAGAAGAAGGGAAGGACAGGAGAAAGTAGTTCATACAAGAAGGATGGAAGGGATACAAAAGGAAGGAAAAAAGGCAGAATGTGAGAGGGAAGTGAAGGGTGATTTTAACATACACAATGTTGAATGGTTATTGCATTCTGCCCGGACTGACGACGCTGGTCTGGAATGCGAGCTGTTTGCGGAATCGTTTAATCTCACCCAGTTGGTAAAGCAACCAACCAGAATACCTGATAATCCTGACCATAATGCCCATCTCTTGGATTTATTCTTGACAAATAATCCAGATCAATACAGGATAGAGGTACTGTCACCACTTGGATCCTCTGACCACAATCTCATCAAAGCCTCATTAGTTAACCCTCCTACATCTCCCCATTCCGAACCTGTCAGGGTGACCCGATGGCACTTTGACAGGGCAGACTGGGATGGATTTAGAAATTATCTTGCTGATGTTCCATGGCAGTCTTTCTTCTCTAGTGATCCCAATTCCTACCCAGTCCCACATTTGTGACTTAATACTAGCTGGTATGGATTTATTCATACCAAGTCAACAATTCACTAAAAGATCAAACTCTCCAAAATGGTTTGATGGCAATTGTGCCAGAGCAACAGCCCAAAAGTCATTAGCATATAACTCTTACTTAAAATCAAAAACACCTGAATCACTCTCCCAATTTAAAATTGCTAGAAATCATGAAAAAGCTGTATTAAATCTATCTAAATCAAACTTTCTTCAAAAGCAAGCATCAAAACTACTTAACAACCCTAATGACAACAGAATATTCTGGTCAACTCTTAATTCTTTCAATAATAACTTTAACAAGTCATCTTCCATTCCCCCACTAAAATCTTCAGATGGCAATATTACAAATGACCCACGTGGGAAAGCAGATATCTTTGCTAGTACCTTTGCAAGAAACTCTACCATAGATGATACCAGCCAGAATGTCTCAGTACTGGAACTTGATTCCCCTGAAATTGCCCCACTTAAAATACAGACAAGATTTGTAAAATCCATCCTAGACAATTTACCTACCAACAAAGCTCCAGGTCCAGATGGAATTCCGCCAATTGTTTTGAAAAAGTGTTCCCCTGAACTTGCCTCTGTCCTAGCTAAATTATTCAGACTATGCATACGTACTTCTTATTCCCAAATTCATGGAAAGAAGCCAATATCCACCCAGTTCCGAAGAAAGGAAGTTCTTCTGACCCCTCCAATTACAGACCAATAGCTATCACATCTTCTCTTGGTAAGGTATTTGAAACTTTAATTAATAAGCATATTGTTAAACATCTTGAATCCAACAACTTAATTAATGATAGACAATACGGTTTTCGCCACGAAAGATCCACCATTGACATACTCAATCTCTTAACTCATACCATCCATCAATCAATTGATCTTTTTGGAGAAACTCATGCAGTAGCTCTTGATATCTCTAAAGCTTTCGACAGAGTATGGCACCGTTCCCTGCTGTCCAAACTCCCTTGCTATGGACTAACGTCTTTTGTTCCTTTGATTTCTTCTTATCTTAGTGACAGGAAAATAAGAGTAAAAGTAGATGATGTATATTCGAATTTCCACTCAATTAACGCCGGCGTGCCACAGGGATCAGTTCTGGCGCCAACCCTATTTCTGGTTCATATTAATGATCTCTTATCTGTCACTCACAATCCCATTCACTCATATGCAGATGACTCAACACTACATAGTTCATTCACACTCAGACATCCATTTACAAAGTCTAATATCTCTACCTCTCAACTCAATACAGCCATCTCCATAAATCACGATCTATCTACAATCAGTGAATGGGGACAAAACAACCTTGTCTCTTTTAATGCTAGTAAAACTAAATATATACAGTTTACTAATAGACAGATATTGCCAGATTCGTACATTACCTTCAGTGCTACTAATATTCCCATCTCCAAAAGTATTGAAATTCTTGGTGTCTCACTTAACAGTGCCCTCAGCTGGACCTCTCATGTCAGATCACTTGCTAAAACCGCCTCAAGGAAACTTGGATTATTGTACAGAGTCCGTAACTTCTTCGCCGATGAGCAGTTAGCTATAATTTATAAGAGTCATGTGCGCTCTCAGCTTGAATATTGCTCACCCTTGTGGAATGGTTGTGGAGAGGTTGCATTAAGACAACTAGACAAAATTCAGAATAAAGCTGTTAGAATCATTAACAACCCTGCCATTACATATAAACTACCTCCCCTGCAAGTAAGAAGGAATGTTGCCTCCCTTGCATTATTTTACAGATATTTTTTTGGCAAATGCTCAGACGAAGTTGCGTCCATGGTGCCACCTCTCCATGCCTTCCCTCGTGCTACACGGGCATCTGGTAACGCTCATGACTGGAATGTCACTCAACCACATTGCAGAACTTCTGCCTATCAGAATTCTTTCATTCCCCGAACTGCATCTCTCTGGAACTCGCTTCCCCAGAGTTGTTTTCCTCCAAATTTCAACCTACAACTGTTCAAGTCTAATTCTTACAGATATTTTATGAACAGAGGACACCAGTAATCTGGTGTATGGATTATTTTTTTTTCTCCATTTGTTTTTCCTTCCTCCGTTCTGTTATTTAAAAAAAAAAAAAAAAAAAAAAAAAAATAAGGATTGGAGCCGATGGGGGACGTGGAAAGTATGTGCAAGATATTCACAGAAGAAATCTGTGTAGCATGTGAGGTGGTGTGTGGGGTGAAGAGAAGACGAATGGGGGTGCAAGGAACAGCATGGTGGAATGAAGAGGTTCGACAGGCTGAGGCACAAAACAAAAAAGCATATAGTGTGTGGATGAGAAACAGGGGCGCAGAAGAAGTTGAGACACGGAAGAAAGAGTTACATGTAAAGAGGAAGAGGGAAGTGAAAAGATTAATATGAGTAAGAAGATAGTGGATGAGGAATTTGGAAGGAACATCAGTATAAAATGGAGGGAATGTAAGAAAATATTTTGGAAAGATGTAAAGAGAGACAAGGTGCCAAAGAAGTTAGCTGGGGAGTGAAAGATAAAAATGGTAGATTAATAGTGGAGAAGGGAGAAAAAGTGAGTAGATGGAAGAGAACTCTCTAAGGAATTGTTGAACATAGAGAATGAAAGTAATGCGTGTGTAAGTGGCTGGAGAATGACTGAGAGACGGAGGGATGTGAGATGAGAGGAAGAAATTGGTAGGATGGAAGTTGTGGAAGCAATGAAGAGAGTTAAAATGGGGAAAGCCACAGGAATTGATAGTGTGGTGAAATGCTGAAGCATGGGGGAGAGATAGTAGTAGAATGGATGTGGAAGATGTAAAGATTGGCCTGGGACGAAGGCAGAGTCCCGGAGGATAGGAAGTCATGTATAATTATTCTCCTATGCAAATGAAAAGGGGAAAAAGAAATATAAGGTAATCATAGGGGCATTTGACTTCTTAGTGTAATAGGAAAAATATTTATGGTAGGATACATATTGACAGAGTTAGGGAAATAACAGAGGAATTAGTTGGTGAAGAACAGGGAGGTTTTGGAAGGGAAAAGATATTCATTCTTAGATATTTTGTGGAAAAGTTTCCAGAGAAGGGAGATAAGTTGTATGCGGCCTACATGGATTTGGAGAAAGCATATGACGGGGTGGATTGACAAGGATTGTGGAAAATATTAAGAATATGTGGAGTAGATGGTAAGTTGTTGAATGCCTTGAAGAGTGTGTATGAAGGTGCTAAGGCTGCAGTGCATGTGGATAGTGAACTGAATGAATCTTTCTGTTTGAAGGTTGGATTGAAACAGGGATGTGTCATTTCTCCGTGCCTGTTCAGTCTGTATATGGATGGGGTTATAAAGGAGATACAAGATAGGGCAGTGGATGTTGGAGCGGCCCTACTGTGTGAGGGCAGTGTTTGGAAATACCCTGTACTGTTGTTTGCAGATAATACTGTGTTGTTAAGGGGAGGTTGTGAGCGAGTTTTCGACCAAAATTCGATTTTTTTTTTTTTTTTTGTGCCTAAGTGATTCGTCTGTGACTGCCCCACATATGTGATACATATTACTGTCCTGTTTCATTTATAAGCAGGTGTTCTGGCCCATTTTCGTACCCGAATCGCGGTAGTTGCATGAGGCGCAGGGGGCGCGCATAGAGCTGTATTCCATCGGGGGGGAGGGGAATGAAATAGGCCATTTGTTTAAGCTGTATTTCCTTTAACTAGCCCTTAGCCGTTCTCTTTGACACATGAGAGAAAACTGTATGTTAACAAACAATTTTATTTATTTTTTGCTCTTTGATAATTTATACAAAATTTCAGCTGTCTAGGACCAGCGGCATGGAATTTCTAAAGGATGTATACCTGCAATAAAGTGTTATGGATTTTTATACATTTTGATCATTCTTGTCAAAATTTCAGCTGCCTCTGATCAGTGAATTATGAATTCCAGTACTGAACCAGTATTCTGATACTCATAATAGCTACATGTTGGAAGCAGTTTATCGGAAAAAACTGGGGTAAATATGTGTTTATAGCTTTGAAACTTTCTGAAGATCCTGGTCATATATTGCTGAAATTCCTAACAAATTATTGGCTACCTGTGACAAGTGGATCAAGAGTTACAGGTCTGCGAAGTTTTCAGGCTCTTCGAAGTGCCACACTGTAAACAATTACGATTTTTTTTTGGAAAAAAGTACTCTCTCGTTTATTTCTGGATGGATTTTGATCGGTAAAAAAAAACACTTTGTTCAGAATTTTATGGCAGATAATCTGTTGGAAATGGATTTTGGATAAATACAATACCTTCTGCCATATTTGTATAAATATATTGGTTGTTTACTCTTTTACATATTTCCTAATTTCCCCCCTAAAATAAAGGGTTATAAGACAAACGCTTTCCAACAATTTGTTCTCCTTGAAACTGTGAACAAAATGGCATTTGAATGGTAGAAATTGATGAAAAATTATAAGAGAAAGTACAAAAAGTGTTAACATGTGGTTTCAATTACTCTCAACCTCTCCTGTGAAATTAAGGGGAGCTGCAAGGCTTGGTGGATGAGTTTGGGAAAGTGTGTAAGAAACGGAATCTAAAGGTGAATGTAGGGAAGAGTAAAGTTATGGTCGTCGAGAGAGGTGAAGTAAGTGAATGTACAGTGAGGTTGGATGTTGAGGAAATGGAAAATGTGAGTACTTTTAAGTACTTGGGTAGTGTGATGAGTTAGGATGGAAGTTTAGAGGGTGAAGTGCTTGAAAGGGTGCAACAAGGAAGAAATGTTGTTGGTTCCTTGAAGGCAGTGATAAGAAACAGGGAAATGAGCATGGAAGAGAAAAAGTTATTATATGACAGTACTGTGATACCAACTCTAATGTACGGAGGTGAAGCTTGGACGTTGTTGGAGGGACACAAGTCAAGAGCGAGAGCAGTGGAAATGAGTTATTTGAGATCATGTGGAGTCACATGCAGAGACAGACTGGCAAATGAGGATGTGAAAGAGCATTGTGAGGTGGATGTGGATGTGCGTTAGGAGAAGCACAATGAGATGGTTTGGCCATGTGGAGAGGATAAAGAGTGAGAGACTGATGAGGAGAGTGTATGTCAGTGAAGTGGAGAGGGAGAGTGGGAGGGGAAGGCCAAGGATGAGATGGAGGGATGGAATGGAGAGATATATGGGAGAGGGGAGTGTGAACTGCAAGCAGGGCAGTTAAATGGAGAGGGATAGGGTGACGTGGAGGCGATTTGTTTGTGGCCACCCCCTATAAGGGATTAAGGCATTTGGGAATAGATAGATTGATTTGTAGTAGTAGTAGTATTTTAGTAGTAGTAGTAGTAGTAGAAGTAGTAATAGCAGTAGTAGTAGCATTAGTAGTTTTTTATGTGTCCAACTCTGGGCATAGGCTACACAGCCTGCTCTCAAGGCCCAGTAGTCCTCCTACATATTAGTAGTAGTAGTAGTAGCAGTAGTACAGCATACTATTACTACTACTAATAATAGTTATTATTATTATTATTATTATTATTATTATATTATTATTATTATTATTATTATTATAAAAGTAATGAAATAGTAGTAGTAGTAGTAGTAATAGTAGAAGTAATAATAATAATAATATTAATAATAATAATAATAATAATAATAATAAAAATCACTAGAAAACGGAAAATGCCATTAGCAATTTCGATAATTCACCACACGAAAAGGTCATCCAATTTCTTCCTCAGTTCAACTTCAGGAGCCGATTCATTTCACAATGTCCCATCACTGTAGCTATCGTTGGGCCTAGTGATTTGAACGTCCTTCGTATAGCGAGCACTTTGAAGCAAAGACTAGTAGGGACCCCCCTAGCAGATTGTAAAACACATTGGGCAAAAGTGAAAGCAACAAACTCTTTGCAGCTAAAAAATTACAGAGACCAAATAATTTTCCATTGACCCTTGGGCAATCTCAAACTACTGGCCCAAATTTGCCCATAGTCATTTCAGACCTGCTCCCTAACCTTGGCGACGTCGCATAAAAAATTCATATCTGTACGTTAGGCTGTTTCTGAAAATCCACAAATTGACAATTTTGCATGTTGTGGAATTTACCTTGAAAATCAGTATTGGGAACTGGATGATACTAAGTCATATGAAGCTGCCAGGTGGAGGCCTCAGACGGCCAAGAATGATGGCCATAGTTTTGAAACTATGTGAATTCGAATAATTTATTTTTTCGTAAAAATAATAATACCAAGTAGAAAAATAATAATAACCAGAACTCTGTAAATGTCCTGTGGACAATCACTAATCTCCACCTGCTGTTTTTTTTTTTTTTTTACAGTGCTCTTAACCCATTGGGAAGATTTTGAATTCTTTAAATAAAATGAAATAAACGCTTTGGATCGGTCCACTAAGATTTATTTTCAAATTACTTGCTCAGGCCTCAGTGAAATATTCACTCATAATACTCATATGACTCTATGCCACTGCACGTGAAGGGTTTGGATTTTTCTTTCTATCAGCAATGGCCCATGCCAGGATGCACCCTGGGTCCTTTAGGTTCTTTCCGCAGCCTCCAGTTTTCTTGGAATCATCGTGAGACTCTAAGGCCGGAATAATAATAACAGCAAAAAATAATAGTCTGCACCTGTCACATAGGTAAAGACTAATAATGATATGAACAATACAACTCACCTTTTTGTGTGGTGCATTATAATAATATTGACAAGTAAAATGTAACTCACCACTGATGTGGTGAGTTATAATAATGGGAAGAACAATATAAATCACCACGGGTGTGGCAAGTAATAATAATAACAAGTACAATATAGCTCACAACTGGCGTGATGAGTAATAATAATAATAATAATAATAATAATAATAATAATAATGACATGAACAATATAACTCTCCACTGGTTTGGTGAATTTTAATGATAATAATAATAATTATAATTATTATTATTACTGTAATAAAATAATAATAATTAGAAAACAGAAATTGCCATTAGCAATTTCAGTAATTCACCAAATGGCAAGTTCATCTGTCTTGTGCATGTGATGTCTGTACATAAAAAATAAGCAATTTTTGAACTTTGACCTTGGCTGTGACCTTGAGTTTTGGGTCAAGATTACTCATATTAGGTAGCAATGCATAGCATACGACGTTCTATAATTGTGCCAAGTTTGGTGATTGTAGCTCAATTCTATCTTGTTTTTTTAAACCATTGCATCTGGCATATATTCCCGCCAACCTTTCTCCCAGCCAGGCATTCCTGAGAAAATCGTCAATTTTTAAACATTCATATCTCAGCTAAAACTTAACCAAGAAAAAAAAAAAACTGTCATAATATTTACCAATCCTTTGATTTCAAGCAGATAGCCCCAAATTGTCCATGAAGGGCATGTAGTCAGAAAGAGTGGGGAAAGGGGGCAACTTTTATTTTTTTTGCATGTCCATATGCGTGGCAGATGTGCAGTGACACAACTAAGGCTTTTACTAGCCCTCCATAATAACACTTCCAGAAGACCCCAGTCCACCACAAACACCATTTCCATGCATGTTTTTCAAAAATGTGGCAGGAGTGCTGGTGTGAATCTGGTAACTCTAGCAACGGATTTTGAGTCAGGCTGCCTCAGGTACTGGTATGTGCGTTTGCTCACCTCACCACCATTTCACTACCACCACCTTACACACACACACACACACACACACACACACAGATGTATGTTTGGTTTGCACTGTTACTCGATTCTAGCAATGTTGTGCCACTAGAAGTCTGGGTATTACAACAATTATTACAAATACTAATACTACTATTATCACTATAACAACCATTATTACAACTACTACTGCTGCTACAACAACTATCACTACTACTACAACTACCACTACTACAACTACCACTACTACAACTACCGGTACTGTTATTACTACCACTACTACTACTACATAAAACCTAAAAGGAAATAAATGCAAACAAAATAGTTATTCACCTACTGTACATAATCGAAAATATTTTTCACAATAACATATTTTTTTTCCTGTGATGTAGACTTTTTCATCATAATAAATTTACACACACCAAAACTTTCAGTAAAAAATAAGGTACTGACTTCATCATGAAACATACTTTTTGCTTCCATTATTCACATTATTAGACATAATGTTGGCACGAGGCACAGTGTTTCCTTCTCCCTCCTCTTTCCCTCCTCCCTTTCTCCACTAAACTATATTTTCCACTATAACAAAAAAATTTTCCTGTGGTTTGTACTTTTTCATCATAACAAACATACGCACATGAAAACTTTCAATAAAAAATAAGGCACTGATTTCATCATGAAACACTCTTTCCGCTTCCATTATTCACATGAATTGACATAGCGGTGGCACAAGGCTTGACACACTGTGTTTCCTCCTCTCTCTCTCCTCCACCTCCTTCTTCCTCCCTCCCTCCTCCACCTCCTCCCTTTCTCCACTCGATACTTTCTCTTCTCACCTTCTCATCTGTGCCAATATCCCCCTTTCCAGGATCGTCAGTACCCTCTGAACCATTCCCATCATTGGAAATAGCAAATGAACATTAAGGGAGAAATTATGGGTGCATAGTGGAGGACTCACGTCCTCCACCTCATGCGGCGCATAAATATCAAAACTCATTATGGTAGTTGGTTTCCTCAGAGGAAGATCACTTTCTCCACTCACATTTGGCTATAATGTCACCTTCAGTACTCTCCCTATCACATTATCACTAAGGCCTTTTCTTTTCTGGCCTTTGGACTTCACTAGTGTTGAAGTCAGTGGATGTGGGCGCTCAGCCAACGATCCAGACACAGGAAAACCTTTTTGCGTAGGTCTATCCATTACGGAGGTACGCAGATAACTGAAGCATGACTCGGATGCATGCAGGAGGTTGCCAGTGGCTGCGTATGGTGAAAATAACCCGCGGAATATTCAAACAATGCCGTGAAACACTAGATCATGTATACATGTCACCCGGACGTCCCCAGGTCATCACATATACATGTCACCTGACACAATGGGTTAAATTGTGCAGTTGAAATTTGACCTTGAGTGTGAACTTAATTTTGGGTTTAGGTCATTCATACTTGGTAGGCATGCATAGCATATCAAGCTCTAAATGTGTACCAAGTTTGGTGACTGTATCTCACTTCTTCTTCTTTTTTTTTAATTGTCCACTCAGTGACCCCAAACTACTTTCCATTGACCTTTTAGGGACCTCAAAAATGACTAGTCCAAATCTGCCCATAGTCATTTAAGACATGCTTCCCAACCTTGGCTATGTCCCAGAAAAATTTCAAGTCTGTAACTTTAATGATTTCTGAGAATCCATGAATGAACTATTGTTATAGGTTTTTGGCTGTAACTTGAAAACCAGTACTGGGAATTGGATGATACTGGATGCTATGATGCCGCCAGCTGGGGAACTCGGATGGACAAGTATGATGGCCATAGCTTGGAAACTGAGCGAGTACAAGCAATTTACTTCTTCGTAAGAAAGTAATAATAATAATAATGATAATAATAATAATAATGATAATAATAATAATAATGATAATAATAGTAATAATCTATCTATCTATCTATAGCCCGACGCCCTAATCCCGCAAAGGGTGGCCGCAGACAAAACGCCTCCAAGTCACTCTGTCACCCACCATTTGACTCCCCTCCCCCCAACTCACCCCCCCCTCCCTCATATACCTCTCAACTCCATCCCTCCACCTCATCCTCGGTCTACCCCTCCCTCTCCCTCCCTCCACCTCACCTACATACACCCTCTTAGTCAGTCTTTCATTCTCCATCCTCTCCACATGTCCAAACCACCTCAGTGTATTTCTCCTAATCTTTTCAACCACATCCACATCTACCCCACAACGTTCCTTCACTTCTTCATTCGTCAACCTGTCCCTCCATGTCACTCCACATGCTCCTCTCAAGTAACTCATTTCCACTGCTCTCACTCTTGACTTGTTCCCCTCTTGCAAGGTCCACGCCTCGCTTCCATACGTCAGGGTAGGGATCACAATACCATCATGCAGTGACTTCTTAACTTCCATACTCACCTCCCTATTTCTCATCACTGCTTTCAGTGTGCCAACAACCTTCCTTCCCTGCTGTACCCTTTCACGTACTTCATCCCCCAAAGTTCCATCCTTACTCATCACACTACCCAAGTACTTGAATGCACTCACATTCTCCATATCCTCACCATCCAACCTCACTGCACACTCTGTGACTTCATTCCTCTCAAACACCATAACTTTACTTTTGTTTACATTAACTTTCAGCTTCCTCCTCCTACACACTGTCCCAAATTCATTCACCAAACCTTGCAACTCCCATTCATCTTCACTCAACAATACTGTATCATCAGCAAATAGCAACACCGGAAGCTTCCAAAACTCACCCTCATTCATTAGGGCCACCCCCACATCCACTGCCCTACCTTGTACCTCCTTTACGACCCCATCCATATATATATTAAACAGCCATGGAGACATTACGCACCCCTGTTTCAGTCCCACATTGAGATCAAAGAACTCACTCAGCTCACCATCCACTCGCACCGTAGCCCTAGCTCCCTCGTACATACTCTTCACAGCACTCAACAATTTCCCCTCCACTCCATATATTCTTAATACCTTCCACATACCTTTCCTATCTATTCTGTCATAAGCTTTCTCCAAGTCCATGAAGGCAGCGTACACTTTCCTTCCCTTCTCTAGATACTTCTCCACTAAACATCTTAGAACAAATATCTGATCTACACACCCTTTTCCCTTCCTAAATCCCCCTTGTTCTTCTCCAACTAGCTCCTCTGTCATATGCCTAACCCTATCAATGAGTATTCTACCATATATTTTACCAGTCACACTAAGAAGGCAAATACCCCTATGGTTACCACATACTTCTCTCTCCCCTTTTCCTTTGTACAGAGGAACAATTATACCTGATTTCCAGTCCTCTGGAACCCTTCCCTCTTCCCAAGCCAATCTACACAACTTCCATATCCACTCCACAACAATCTCACCCCCATACCTAAGCATTTCACCACACACTCCATCAATTCCTGGGGCCTTTCCCAGCTTAATCTTCTTCATCGCTTCCACTACTTCCGACCTACTGATCTCTTCCTCCCTCCTCTCATCTCTTCTTCTCCCAGCCATTCCCCAACCACTTATACTCACACTTCTCTCACTCTCTACATTCAACAAATCCTCAAAGTGCTCCTTCCATCTCCTCAATTTCTCTCTTTTCTCCACCAACAATCTATTATTCCTATCTTTCACTCCCCTACTATTTCCCCTTTCACACTGCCTTACTTTCTTTACCTCCTTCCAAAACAATTTCTTACTCTCCCTCCATTTCACACTCAGATTCCTCCCAAACTCTTCATCCACTTTCTTCTTACTCTCCTTCACCAGTCTCTTAACCTCCCTTCTCCTGCTCACATATACCTCTCTCTTCTCTCTCTCATCTTCTCCCCTACCTCTACTCGCCAACCATTCACCATATGCCTTCTTCTTTTGTTCCACAGCTCGTTTCACCTCATCATTCCACCATGCTGTCCCTTGCACACCCTTGCATCTCCTCCTCACTCCACAAACTGCCTCACACGTTGCGCTTATCTCTTCCGTGAATATCTTACATACGTCTTCCACCCCTTCCATCTGCTCTAGCTCATACCTTCCCAATCTTTCTTCCACTATGCTCTTATACTCTGTCCTCTTCTCGCTATCTTGCAATTTCTCCACTCTTCTCACAGGAGCTGCTTCCTCCTGTCTTCCCCTTCGCCTCCTCAACCACTTTCTTTGCAGCTCTACCTTGGCCATCACTAAGTGATGGTCCGAGACTCCATTCCCCCACCCTCTCCACACTCTTGCATCCAACACTTGTCTTCTCATTCGCTCATCCACACACACGTAGTCTATCATTGCCTTTCGTTCAACAAGTTCACCATCCATCCTCCTCATTACTCTCCATGTATACCGGTGGATCATCTTATGTCGAAAGTAGGTGTTGGCTATTGCCAACCCCTTACCAGCACAGATGTCCACCAAAGCACTACCATTCCCATCTACTTCCGCTGGCACACCCCACTGACCAACCACTCCATCCACTCGTACATTCCCGACTTTGCCATTCATGTCTCCAATCAACAGCACTCTCTCGCTCCTCTCAAACTTGTCCATACATGCTTCTACTCTCGCCCAAAACTCATCTTTCACTCTTGCCACTCGATCCTCAGTTGGAGCATACACACATACAATCGCCCATGCTTGTATACCTACTTTCATCCTCACCCATACAATCCTTGCACCCACTGTTCCATACTCTCTTATATTCTCCTTCCACTTCTTGCTTATCATCAGACATACTCCCTCTCTTGCCCTCTCATCCTCACTGACTCCCGCACATATACCTACACCGTATTCCCATTCTCTCATCCTTTCACCTTTCCATTTAGTTTCAGTCAATCCACATATATCCACTTTTGCATCCTCAAGCACCTGGACAATCTCTCTCTCTTTCACTTCATCATTCACTCCTCTCACATTCCACGTTCCTACTCTCAGAATGTCCTTTGTCCGTTCCTTAGTCGTCAACGTATGGTCCGTCCGGGTCCGAGGCGCTTTATTTGCTTTTTTAGTTAGTTCTTTTTACGGGGTGGGGCACTAACCCACCACCAACCCTTTTAGTCGCCTCGTACGACAAGCAGGGATACTGGGGGAGTATTCTTGAAACCCCCCTACCCCCAGTGTTGTGAGTTATAATAATTCATCCAGCCATCCATCATCCAGTCCTTTGCTGCCCCGTGAGGAGCATAGGAGCCTGGGGCTAGGCAAGTTGGTCCTATCATTTAAGATGAGGATAACGAGTTATAATCATCATCATCATCATCATCATAACTAGAAGACTGTAGTAGTTAGAGACTGTTTTTTATCTAAACCCATACGAATATCTCTGAAAGGCACAACTTTCATTTTTTTTCAGTATCTGTAAAATCCTAGGTCAAACAGTCACCAAAAAGTATAAAGTCATGGGCCAGGACTAGACAAAACTTGAAGGATACAAGTGTCTCATTTATGTTTTGTTTTTTTCCTGTATGGAAGAACATTTGAAAAATGGGGTGTCCACTATATCGTAATGTCACGCATGATTGACCTTCAAATTGTTTCCATACAAATGTAGGGAAAAAAAAATTAATGCAGGATTTCCGTCCATGTTCATGTATCTGTAATATTTCAGGAGTAAATTGGGAATGAAAATTCATGATTTTTGGACATTTTTGTAGCTGTGACCTTGAAGACTAGACCAAGGTCACTGGAAATCGTTTGTTGTAATAACTCAAAAACAGTTGGTCAAATCCCCACCAAAAAATTTACAGGCCTAGTCCAGGGCCAGCTAAACCTCTTCTGTCATGAAGTGCCTCACTTATATTTTATATTGATGGGCACTGAGGAATGGGAACTAAATATCGAAATGTCATGCATAAATGGCCATAAATTTTTCTAATATACAAATAAATGGAAAATAAATTTATCATGGGATTTCCTTTCATGTTCAGGTATTTATGAATGTTTTGAAGTAAATTGGATGAGGCCGAGAATTCATTATTTTTGACATTTTTGTACTTGTGACCTTGAAAAGTAGGTGGCTATCACTGAAACTAGGTCAGTGTGATAGGGTCATGGTGCTGTGCATCATCAAAAAGTATGATGAAAATCAGAGACGAAAATGACTGAATAATCACAACACAGATGTACAAAATTAAAGTCATTAAAAAATTCTTTAATTCTGATTATTTACTTGTTACTGCACCAACGAATGCAATAAACAATATATTTAGAATGTTTCCATCACATCACATTTTAATACAATATTCTAAAGAAATTTAATCAACATATAATCTATAACTTTCAATTGATCAATACAATAGTGTTCTAAAGTAACTGAAAATGAGAATATTTAGTCAATCTAATTTTTTTCAACATATCTATAAGGGAAACAACATTTAATATTCCATGACTCACATATAATTTCTCTAGTCTTTGCAACTTCTCAGTTTTTTGCTCCAAAACTTAGTTTGGTGGCCAGTCTTTTGACAACTTTTTCTGGTGCATCCTAATGAATCATCCAACAGTAGTCTGCCATCATACTGACATCCCAACATTCCTGGTACCTTCTTTCCATGTCTTTGATATCCTGATAAATCTGTCACCCTGTTCTTCACTCACCACTCCAAGATTTGCGGGGGGAAATTTCAAATGCTAATCCAAAAAGTGAACTTTGAGACTTATATTGTATCCCAACTTAAATTTGACCAACAAATTTCTCACAATTTGTATTTTCTATTCTTTTTATTACCTAAAAACATATAAATTACTTCTTTCAATGATACCCAAGCCTCTCCTGACAGGTACCATCAAATTCTGCATCAGAGATCAGTTTTCTAAGATCAGGTCCAGTAAACACAACCTCTTTCATTTAGCTTCAGACAACCACGAAACTTTTGGCTCCAGCTTTTGATAGGGCTTTGACAAACTGCTTCATTAATCCAGGCTTAATATGAAGCAATGGTATCTGCATTTCATTTGGATTCGCCAAGGTAGGTCTAATGTTCTTGGCATCATGCTGCAGATTTTTTTTCTATTTGGGCATTCCTTCTGAACTCTACATAAATCCTTGGCTCTGATATCCCACTTATAGAGAAAACATGGAAATTTTGTACACCCTGACTGTTGACACAGTAAGATACACAGAACTTTCAGCCCCCCACATATGAACCAACAGCATTAACTGTAGCTGATCTTCTCGAGAAGCTTTGCCAAATTCTGGTATGTTTCTTTTATATGCACAGAATGGGTAACAGGTATTGATGCATATGTGTTGCCATATTGGAGAATTGTCCCTTTCAGGCGTGTGTTTGATGAATCTATAAATAGCCTTCATTCTTCTGCATTATAATATCTGCCAAATTTCTGTACTAGGACACTGCCATCAGTGCAATAAACCACTATTTGCAATATATATCACTGTGATGAAAAAAAGAAACACTCAGCTGAAAATAATTTACAAGTGCACTAATTAACTAAATGAGTCACACTAAGATATGTTTGCTGCACTCCAGTATTGGTATGACTCATCACTGAGATGTGTTCCAGGTATATTCTTTCTTATCAAATAAAATAACTTATTTGAAACAAGGCTTTTTATACTGGAGAATACTAAACTGAAACCGATTATCATTGTAATAAAATATCTATATACAAATAATTACATGGAGGAAAAAAAAAAAAAAAAAAGCAATAATTAAAACTAAAAAACGGATTTTTTGAAAAAAAATTATTTGGGTTGGAGAAAAATGATTTATATTTTTTAATTCAACGCCCAGAATTATGTAAAATCATTTGAAATAATACAAATATATTTTTTCCAATGTATACCTGTGTAATAATAATAATAATAATAATAATAATCATCATCATCATCATCATCATCATCTATCTACTGCCAGACTGTTAATCCCCTAAGGGGTGGCCACAAACAAATCGCCTCCATGTCGCCTGTCCCCTGCCATTTCACTGCCCTGCTCTCAGCTCAACCCCCTATCTCATATATCTTTTCAATCCATCCCTCCATCTCATCCTTGGCTTTCCACTCCCTCTCCCACCCTTCACCTCACTCACATACACTCTTCTCGCCAGTCTCTCGTTTTCCATCCTCTCCATATAGCCAAACCATCTCAGTGTATTTCTCCTAACGTTTTCTATCACATCCACATCCAGACCACAATGCTCCTTCACTTTCTTATTTGTCAGTCTGTCTCTCCATGTGACTCTACGTGCTCGTCTCAAATAACTCAATTCCACTGCTCCCACTCTTGTGTCCCTCCATCAAGATCTATGCTTCGCTTCCATACATTAGGGTTGGTATCACAAATTGTCAGGCAGCGGCTTTCTTACTTCCATGCTCACTTCCCTGTTTCTTATCACTGCTTTCAAAGAAGCAGCAACCTTTCTTCCTTGCTGTACCACTTCAAGCACTTCACCCTCCAATCTTCCATCCTTACTCATCACACTACCCAAGTACTTAGGCACACACATATTTTCCATTTCCTCATCCTCGAACTCCACTGTACATTCAAGGACTTCATTTCTCTCGAAGAAAATAACTTATTCTTCCGTACGTTCACATTTAGATTCCGTTTCTTACACACTTCCAAACTTATTCACCGTGCCTTGCAGCTCCCCTTCTTCTTCACTTAACAACACATTATCATTTGCAAACAACAGTGCAGGATGTTTCCAAACTACTGCCCTCTCTCATTAGGGCCACTGTAACATCCACTGCCCTACCTTGTATCGCTTTTATAACCCCATCCATATACAGACTGAACAACCATGGAGACATGACATCCCTTTTTCAATCCAACCTTCAAATAGAAAAATTCAGTCAGTTCACTGTCCACACGCACTGCAGCCTTAGCACACTCATACATACTCTTAACGGCATTCAGTAACTTCCTATTTACTCCATATTAAATCAGGAATAATAATAATAATAATAATAAAAATAATAATAATAATAATAAATATAATAATAATTGTGAGATGTAAACCCAGAAATAAATTATCAGAAACTCTGACTATTCTTGAAGACTCTGTGCTACTACTGAGTGCTGTACTGGGAGAGAGTTGTGTTACACCCACAGAGTCTAGCAGTTCTCTGTCTCTCCTACATTCATTCAGTGGTAGATGAGTTTCCGTTTCAACCGAATGCCATTGCGTTACGTTGACTTGAGGAATTGTCACCTGTTTACACACAGAACAGTCTTCTCAGCGTTTCCTTCCTGAAGCTGCAGATTTGCCCGAGTCAGCAATCAGTGTCAATTCATCGCATTCTTGCGGCGTCTGAGTCGTGATAATTAAGCAGCAAAACAATTATGGATTACTAACATTTATCTCCCCCGGGGTAATTAAGATGTCTCCCGACATGTTACAGACATAGTAATTAACCCGCCCCATCCCGACCACTTTTCCATCACTGACTCCCCCCAGTCCCAACCATTTTTGGAAAAAATTTTTTTTGGCTCAAACCTCCGCTTTTGGTGAGAAACATCGAAAAATCATAGAGAAATCGCTCACCTGAGGTTTAAAATACTCGATACAGGTAGCAGTGCCTCCTCACCTTAATGTGTTTTCTATCAGGCTGGCTCTAAAGAAAACCAGTTCAATGGGAGTGTAACCATTCCACACCACTCATAAATGGTATTTATTTATTTATTTGGTACGAATTTATATGTAGTACGGGAGAATATTGGTTTTCACACTGTAATATAAGCAATATAAGCATTGTTTCACTCATGAAACACATCAACATACCTGACCTTTTTTGGTGACATTACCTGATCATCAGTTCTGACTGTTTCTTCCTCTAATGCTATGTAAAGTTTGTCCTCCAATTTGTCATCAATTGGGGAATCACTCTGGCCCTGAATTTCGTACCGTGGCATGACATGGCTTTAGTGGCCAGGTCACTGGTAGTCGAGCAGGGCAGTACTCCCGAGGTGGATGGAAAGCTAATGACAGGGAGTGCTGGAGCTCCCGTTTCATCAGCCCTCAGGACTAGTTCCTGACCACCCCTCTTTGCTGAACTTTTCAGTGTCTCAGTTACACAGAGAGTAGGCCAGCATGCTCTCCAGTACAAATTTCTCTATCTTCACCAAACTACATGCACAGTACACACTACACTTCCTATTCAAAATTCAACAAAAATGGCATCGATTAATCAAGCCTCGGAGTCCCCAAGGGGGGGGACCATAAATGCCCCCGCCATCTGCCCCTCTCCCGGTGACGACTCAAGGTGCCTGGAACCACTGTCTGACTCTCTTCTTCTTCATTTCTGCAACATTCGCGGCCTTTCATCTAACTTTCGCTCTGTTGAGCACCACCTCTCCTCCTCTAAACCTCACCTTCTTTTTCTGATGGAGACTCAGCTGTCTGAGGCAACCAACAGCAAACCCTTTTCTATATCCTCCTACTTTCTCTATACTCATTTCAAAGCCAAAGGTGGCTGTTGTGCATACATACACAACAACTTATCTTGCTCTCGTGTTCCTGAACTTGATTCTTCTGAATTCTCCACACTCTGGCTTCGGCTTTCCTGTCATTCTCTGACTAAATATATCTGTGCTGTTTACTTATCCCCTAATTCTACTGACTATCAAAAATTCTTCGACTATCTTACTTCTATGATGGAACACATTCTGTCCATTTCTCCTTTCTCTGAAATCTCCATTCTTGGAGATTTCAATGTTCACCACCACCTTTGGCTCTCCTCTCCTTTCACGGATCCACCTGGTGAACAAGCCTACATCTTTTCTATCCTTAATGACCTAGAGCAGCTTGTACAGCACCCTACCCATATCCCTGACTGCCTTGGAGAGAGCTCCAGCATACTTGACCTCTTCCTCACAACTAATCCTTCTGCTTACTCTGTTAATTGTTTCTCTCCATTGGGCTCCTCCGATCACAACCTTATTACCTTAACCTGTCCTATCACTCCGGTACGGCCTGTGGACCCTCCAGGGAAACGTCGTCTGTGGCATTTTGGAGCCGCGAACTGGGAGGCCCTCAGGCAGTACTTCTTTGACTTTCCCTGGAATGATTATTGCTTCCATGGCCGTGAGCCATCTGAGTGTGCCTTGCGCATTACGGAGGTTATTCTCTCAGGCATGGAAACATACATTCCTTTCTCATATCCTTTGACTAACCCAAGAAAGCCTTGGTTTAACCACGCTTGTTCTAATGCTGTCCGCAACAAGGAGAAGGCCTACAAAAGGTACCGGAGCCAACCCACCCCTGAATCACATCATCCTTACGTTTCTGCCTGGAATCGTGCTAAGTCTGTTCTTCGCTCTACTAAAAATAATTTCATCCATACTAAATGCTCTCAACTCTCCAACTCGAATTCTTCCCGCTCCTTCTGGCACCTTGCCAAAAGTCTTTCTAACAACTTTACCTCATCATCCTTCCCTCCTCTTTTCTACTCTGATGGTTCTGTAGCTATTTCTTCTACTGATAAAGCAGATCTCTTCGCACAGACTTTCTCCTCCAATTCCACCTTAGACGATTCCGGTGCTGTTCCTCCATCACTTCTCCCCTCTGACTTCCTCATGGCTGACATTAAAATTTCTTCAGTTGATGTATTTTCTGCCATCACTGGCCGCAGTACTAACAAGGCATATGGGCCTGATGGGGTCCCTCCTGTTGTTCTCAAGAACTGTGCTTCTGTGCTTACACCCTGCCTAGGCAAACTCTTTCGCCTTTGTCTGTCAACTTGTACCTTTCCTTCTTGCTGGAAGTTTGCTCTCATTCAGCCAGTCCCAAAGAAGGGTGACCACTCCCAACCCTCCAACTATCGTCCAATTGCTTTAACGTCCTGTATTTCAAAAGTTTTTGAGTCAATTCTTAATAGAAAAATTTTAAGGCATCTTTCCTATCACAACCTTCTTTCCGATCGTCAGTATGGGTTCCATCAGGGACGCTCCACTGGCGATATTCTCACCTACCTTTCAGACTCCTGGTCATCCTCCTTTCGGGACTTTGGCGAAAGCTTTGCCATTGCACTTGACATCTCAAAGGTTTTCGATCGAGTCTGGCATAAATCTTTAATTTCCAAACTTCCCTCCTACGGTTTCTATCCTTCTATCTGTGCCTTCATCGCTAGCTTCCTTTCTGGTCGTTCTATAGCCGCTGTTGTAGACGGCCATCGTTCTTCTCCTAGATCTATCAACAGTGGTGTTCCTCAGGGCTCTGGCCTATCACCAACTTTCTTGCTTTTATTCATCAATGATCTTCTAAGCTGTACATCTAACCCTATCCACTCATACACTGATGACTCCACCCTTCACCTTTCCATTCGGTTTCCACAAAGCCCATCTCAACAGTTACTTCAAGAAACAAGGGATGAGGCTATGGCACACCTAATGTCTGACTTGGCTCGTATCTCCGACTGGGGTAAAAATAATATGGTTGTCTTTAATGCATCTAAGACTCAGTTCTTACACCTATCAACCCGACAAAATCTTCCACAGGTATACCCATTAATGTTTAATAATATTCAGCTTAATCCTGCATCATCCTTGAACATGCTTGGGGTTTCATTTACTCGGGACTTATCTTGGAAAGATCATATTACATCTCTTGTAAAATCTGCTTCCAAGAGATTGGGTGTGCTAAGCCGACTCCGCTCTTTCTTTACCCCTGCACAATTGTTGACTCTATACAGGGGTTTTATCTGCCCCTGTGTGGAGTACAACTCTCATGTGTGGGGAGGCTCCCCACATACAGCTCTTCTCAATAGGGTGGAGTCAAAGGCTTTTCGTCTCATTAACTCTCCTCCTCTTACTGACTCCCTTCAACCTCTATCTCTTCACCGCACTGTTGCATCTTTATCTCTTTTCTATCGCTACTTTAATGGTCACTGCTTCTCTGAACTGTCTGCTTGCATTCCTCCACCTCTACGACGGGCGCGTAGCACCCGTCTGGCAGCAAACTCTCATCCCTTTTCTGTCCAACTCTCTAATGCAAGAGTTAACCGTTACTCCTAGTCTTTCATTTATGCAACAGGTCAGCTCTGGAACTGTCTCCCTCTATCTGTATTTCCTGCTGCCTATGATCTCCAGTCTTTCAAACGCAGTGTGTCCAGGCATCTCAAAATGATCGGATCTTGAATTTGGCTCTCTATTGTATTTTGTTTTTCTTTTGGAGGGAACTGTCACTGCGGGCTCATGGCCTTTGGTTCCTTCTTCCTCGCATAAAAAAAAAAAGGTGAATTGCTGAGACAATGGCGTGCAGGGGGGGGAGGTCATGCTGGGTAAAGCATTGTCCCTGCCTGGCATCTTGTAAAGGAAGGTATCCCGTGTGTACGTACCAAAAATCACTCACAAAAATTGAAAATTGTGCAAATTAGGGACCTTGCAATTGATTCGCGTTTATGTACGTCAACGAGATTAGCAGTGACACAACGTGTGGACGTTAATTCACGTTAACAGGACACCGCGGGTTAATAAACAATTCAAATAATAAAACAACACTAATACTGTAAATGAATGCTAAGAAAATTACATAATATTATAAATATACTATACTAATAATAGGAGCATAATAGTTAATAGTGAGATATTTCATTAAATAATAAGTAGTTCCAAGCCTCAGCAAACTCTTTTCCGGCAGTCATTTAAGTGTTGACATATAAACACAACAGGATATCTATTCAAAAATATCACATCAAATATGGCGTAAATCAGGAGAAAATTGACGATTTTATGCCCATTAGATATTTTAGACCCAACCCACCTGACATTGAACTGCCCGCCACTAACTGGGGGGTGACCACCCTGATGTGGTGAGCCGTGTTATAGGATGGTGATTTGAAAGATACACCTTTAAGTTTTGGTTTCATGTCGATATGATGAATTTGAAAGGAGTTATGGTAAACAAAAATGTTTTTCTTACTTTTTTTTGTACATTTTTGGGGCCTACAGCCTGGACCTTAACCCAGTTTGGCCCGAAATTTAAAAAGATGATCAGAAGGGCATACCCCATTGTCTCTGTAATTTTAGTCAAAATCGCACAGGTAGTTATCACATAAAGTTGTTAACAGAAAGACACAGACAGACAAATAAACATAAGTAGACAAACCAAGTGAAAACAATATCTGTCCCCAAGACCCTCTGGAGGGGACGGGTAATTAATGTATATCCACATGACAATGATAAAATACAGATTTACAGTATGTTATAGTGATTAATAAATCTACATTAATATATTAGCTGGTTACATGAGATATCGGTATCTTATCATTATGAGAATAATATCTCATAACAAACAAGAAGCGGTACCAAGGCACAGCAAATCCGTTTCCGGCATTCATTTAAGTACTGACACATAAACACGATATGTAGTCATAGATGCCACATATAAAATTAGGAGTAAATTGGCTTTAGATTTATTATATTATGACCATTCGAAATTTTAGGCCCAACCCACCCGACATTGAGCTCCCTACTGCTACTATAACTGAGGGGTGACCCCCCTGAAGTAATGAGACATGTTATAGGACAAAGATTTGAAAGATGCACCTTTTGGTTTTGGTTTTATGTGAATATGGCGAATTTGAAGAGTTATGGCGATTATTTCTTTTTTACATTTTTGGGGCCTTGGCCCAGTTTGGCCCAAAACTTAGTCAGATCATCAGGAGGTCGTAACCTATCATCCTTATTATTTGAATCAAAATTGCACCAGTAGTTTTCACATTAAGTTCTTAACAGACAGACAGACAAACAGTGTGAAAGCAATACCCATCCCAGACATGGCAATGATAAAATACTGATATATATATCAAAGTGATCAATAAATCTACATTAATAATAAATTATTGGTGATATTATTATTATGACAATAAAATCTCATAATAAACAAGAAGCAGTGGCAAGGCACAATAGACCCGTTTCCCGCAGGCATTTTAGTGCTGACATATAAACACAACATGATATATAGTCATACATGTAACATATAAAATTAGGAGAAAATCGGGTGAAAACGGATGATTTTATCCCCATATGAATTTTTAGGCCCAACCCATCTGACACTGACCCTCCCTACCACTAACTAGAGGGTGAGCCCCCTGATGTAATGTTGCATGTTACAGAATGAATGTTTGCAAGATGCACATTTAGGTTTTGGCTTCATGTTGCTATGACGAATTTGAATGGAGTTATGACAAAAAAACGATTTTTTTGCCTTTTTATCCACCTCCTACCTAGGCCTTGGCCCAAAATATAATCAGGTGATCAGAAGGTCACAGTCCATCATACCAGTAATTTTAGTCAAAATTGCACCATTAGTTTTTGCATAAAGTTGTTAACCTCTTAACTGTAGGGTGTCACTTGCGTGACGCTCAGGAGAAAGGGATCATACCACGGGATGTCACTTTTGTGATTCTGTGTTATTTTGAATCTGCCTGGGCTTTCAAGTGGTGGCTTGTATCATCTATCAGTACTACCAGTGTCCAGCTATACTTAGTTCTGTTAATGTCATCGGAACTCCCATCCACTGTTGACAATTTAGCCATTTTTCCCCTGTCTTTGACTCCCCTCCTTACCTCCCCTCCATTACCCTCTCCTACCGCCTGCCCAGCCGCGCTGTGCTACGCAAATCCTGGACGGATTTTTCCACTCATTTTATCCATTGAAGTGTGCCCTATGCCCTATTCTTATACAAAATAATAAATAACAGAAAGAAAATGTAATTGATACTGCCGTACATCTGGAATGTGTTAATTATCAACTGGCAACACCCCACGTGCACTCGTTTGCTAATTTTCCCTGTTTATTTCCCCTTGAAATATGCCGTATGACCTATTCTCATAATAGAAATATATATAAGAAAGGAAGGGAGAAGCCTAAGTGATATTTACATTCACCTGGAACTGCCTAATTTATTATGTATTGTCTAGATTACCTGCCAATCATTTCATAGCATATAAATTAGCAGCTGCCACCACGCTGACATTGTCAACTCTTCCCTGCCCAAAATATGCCACAGCATTCAGCTTACTGTTGTCTTTCAAGGTGTCCTCTGCTTCTTAGCCCCCTTGCAAAGGGCCCTGTGACCTCTACCCCTACTAAACTTCGTGTGGGAAGGGGTAAGGGCTAAGTGACTCTGCTGTGGAACTGAACTGGCTAATTTATCAGTGATAATGATGGACATTGACTACGATCTTTCTAGTGACTAAAACAGTGCTAGTGGAAATGTAAATAATGTGTAAATAGCAAGTGAAAGCAATGAATGTAAATATAACTGAACAGTGGAAAATAGTTTTATAAGTTACTGCAAGT
Source organism: Coenobita brevimanus (assembly GCF_032717465.1). Taxonomy (NCBI): domain Eukaryota; kingdom Metazoa; phylum Arthropoda; class Malacostraca; order Decapoda; family Coenobitidae; genus Coenobita; species Coenobita brevimanus. Next base: position 9,356,514 of record NC_136968.1, on the reverse strand, counting down.
GACAGTGCATAACATAGTGTAAATATAATAGAAATGTAAATAATATAAATAAAATAGGGAATGTAAATATAATCAGAAATAATTAGTAATATAAGAATAGGAGTACCGGTATAAATACTTGGAGTAATGAAAGTGAAAGTGAAAGCTTCGCTTTAGCGTGTATAAATACTTGGAGTAATGAAAGTGAAAGTGAAAGTTTCGCTCTCTACGCTAGTTTACTGAACGAGAAAGTGAATGCCTGGAGTGAAAATAAGCGACTAGTACTGAAAGAAACTTATGGATAAATATTGTATATATAAATATATGTCATAAATACTAGGAATATAATGCGTGAGTGTGTTTATAAATAATAAATGACTGCTTCGCCTCAGAATACCATCAGGGAACGAGCGCGGGTGGAAAGCTCTTATGCACTCGTAATTTACATTGCTTTCACAGTGTGTGTGTGTGTGTTTTTTTTTAATATGGATCCCAAACTGCTTGAAATTCATAGAACAGTGTTTGTAGTTAAAATATTAGGCAGTTGTAACCATATCACAGGGTATCTGGAAGTGTAAAGTGAAGACTTCGTTATCCAACTTCAGAAGTCTCCACAAGTCCTACGGTAGTCGACGAAGGCTCAACAAACATCTCAGGAAAAAGTTGAAGGTATGTGCCATATGCTATTTAATTTTAGTGTTCTAGGACAAATAACTGATTTTTGGCAAATATTTTTAAAAAGTCAGTCTCCCGACATCCCCGCAGTTAAGGGGTCAACAAACAGACAAACAAACAGACAGACCAAGTGGGTGGGGATGGGTAACAAAAAATGTCCACATAATTAGTTGAATATCCTCACGTCTTCACACAAATCAACACTGTATGGAATGGGTCCTGGGTTGTCCGGTTCGTCTAGTTCCCACTCATATTTCTCCAACTTCAGCATCAGGTTGCACTTTCTTCACGTCACTTTCAGATCAACAAGCTTCATTGTTTTCCCTGCTCCATGTGGTAACATAATTTCAAGTTTTTTTGTTTTTTTTTTTCATACGTTTAACACAATAATGGACGAAACCACTACTGTATGATAAAGAAAAATCCTACTGAGGTGAAGTAATAGGAGGATATTCGAAATCCGGACTTAAAAGAGAATGATGAAGGAAGTGAGGCATATCAACACCCAAAAATTTAGAATTCTTTTGGTAATCAATCATGTCTGGCTGAGGAGAGGTAATACTTATATTATCAATGGGGAAAATACAAGATATATTTATAGGTGCAAAGATTTCAAAGTTATGTAAACTGATACCACATGCGTAGTGTTGACGTGTTGGGTATGCAGAGAGAGAATTTGACGATGGAAAAATAGTCTGGGTCAGTGTAAAGATCAGAAGCTTTGAGTGACTTGACAGGAAAGTTTGGCCAGGTAACGCTAACAAGTGACGGTGTATCAAAATGAAAGTAATGTGCTTGGTCTCATTGAGTGTGGAAAACGTTTACGTTGGGAGAAAGGGTGAAAGAATATACAGAAACGATAGGCTTGTCTTGACTGTATGGTTATGGACTAAAATATTTTCACAAGGGACAGTTGTGATAGGAAGGATATTAAAGAGAAATGCAGGACAAAGACGAAGAGTTTGAGAAATGGACGAACATAAGTGTAAGAGATCTGACTGGACAAACACCACAGACTGTAGCACCAGCCGAGCAGGGAATTACTCCCAGTGTGGATGGAAAGCTGATGACAGGGAGAGCTGGAACTCCCGTTTCATCAGCCCTTGGGATAGTTCCTGACCAACCTCCTTTGCTGAACCTTTTCAGTGTTTCAGTAACACAGAAAGTAGGCCAGCATGCTCTCCAATACAAGTTCGCCAACTATCAATCTCAAACTACATGCACACTACACACTACGTCTTAAAAAAAAAAAAAAAAAAAAAAAAAAAAAAAAGGCATCTAATAAGGTAAACTCGGAGTCCCCGGGGGGGGGGGGACATAAATGCCCCCACTATCTGTCTCTCTTTTGGCGACGACTCAACGAGTTGTCTGGAACCAATGTCTGACTCACTTCATATCTGCAACATTCGCAGTCTTTCCTCTAAATTTCTCTCTGTTGAGCACCACCCATCTTCCTCTAAACCTCACCTTCTCTTCTTAATTGAGGCTCAGCTGTCTGAGGCAACTGATAGCAAAGTCTTTTCTGTATCCTCCTACTTTATCTATACTCATTTCAAAGCCAAAGGTGGCTGTTGTGTATATGTATGCAACGATTTATCTTTCTCTTGTGTTCCTAAACTTGATTCTTCTGAATTCTCTACTCTCTGGCTTCGGCTTTCCTGTCATTCTCTGACTAAATATATCTGTGTTGCTTACTTATCCGCTGATTCTACTGACTATGAAAAATTCTTCGACTATCATACTTTTGCGATGGAACACATCCTATCCATTTCTCCTTTCTCTGAAATCTCCATGCTAGGAGATTTCTATGTTCACCACCACCTATAGCTCTCCTCTCCTTTCACTGATCCACCTGGTGAACAAGCGAACATCTTTTCTATACTTAATGACTTAGTGCAGCTTAAACAACACCCTACCCGTATCCCTGACCACCTTGGAGAGAGCTCCAACATACTTGACCTTTTCCTTACAACTACTGTAACCCTTCTGCTTACACTTAATCTTTCCTCTCCATTGGGCTTCTCCGATCACAATCTTATTACGTTGACCTGTCCAATGACTCCAGTACGGCCTGTGGGCCCTCCAAAAAAGTGCCGGTTGTGGCACTTTGGAGCTGCAGACTGGGATGCCCTCAGGCAATACTTCTCTTATTTTCCCTGGAATGATTATTGCTTCCATGTCCGGGAGCCATCTGAGTGTATCACACGCATTATGGAGGTTATTCTCTTGGGTATGGAAGCATACATTCCTTTCTCATATCCTATGACTAATGCAAAAAAGCCTTGCTTTAATCAAGCTTGCTCTAATTCTCTCCACAACAGTGAGAGGGCCCATAAAGTGAACCAGAGCCAACCCACCCCTGAACCGCATCTTTTTTATGTTTCTGCCCGGAATCATGCTAAGTCTGTTCTTTGCTCTGCTAAAAATAATTTCATCCATATTAAATGCTTTCAACTCCGCAGCTCGAATTCCTCCCACTCCTTCTGGCACCTTGCCAGAAACCTTTTTACCAACTTTACCTCATCACCCTTCCCTCTTTTCTACTCTGATAGCTCTGTAGCTGTTGCTTCTACTGATAAAGCAGATCTCTTCACTCAGACTTTCTCCTGCAGTTCCACCTTAGATAATTCCGGTGCTGCTCCTACATCACTTCCCCCCCCCCCTGACTTCCTCATGGCTGACATTTAAATTTCTTCAGCTGATGTATTTTCTGCCATCACTGGTCTCAATACTAACAAGGCATATGGCCCCGATGGGATCCCTCCTATTGTCCTCAAGAACAGTGTTTCTGTGCTTACACCCTCCTTAGGTAAAATCTTTCGCCTTTGTCTGTCAACTTGTACCTTTCCTTCTTGCTGGAAGTTTGCTCTTACTCAACCAGTCCAGAAGATGGGTGACCATTCCTAACCCTCTAACTGTCGCCCAATTGCTTTAACATCCTGTGTCTCTAAAGTTTTCGAATTTAATCTTAGCAGAAAAATTTTATAGAATATTTCCTAAAACAAGTTTCTTTCTGATCGTCAGTATGGGTTCTGTCAGGGACGCTTCACTGACAATCTTCTCACCTACCTTTCAGACTCCTGGTCATTCTCCTTTTGGGATTTTGATGAAAGGTTAGCCATTGCACTTGACATCTCAAAGGGTTTCGGTCGAGTCTGGCATAAAGCTTGAATTTCCAAAATGCCCTCTTATGGTACCTATACTTCTATCCATGCTTTCATCTACAGATTCCTTTCTGGTCGTTCTGCAGCTGCTGCTGTAGAAGGCTGCCTTTCTTCTCCTAGATTTATCAACAGTGGTGTTCCTCAGGGCTCTGGCCTATCACCACCTCTCTCCCTGTTTTTTATCAATGTCTTATGTTGTAGATCTAACCCTATCCACTCATACGCTGATGATTCCACCCTTCACCTTTCCATTCGGTTCCTCCAGCATCCATCTTAGCAGTTACTTCAACAAACAAGGGATGAGGCTATGGCACACCTAATGTCTGACTTGGCTCGTATCTGTTACTGGGGTAAAAATCTCGTTTTTAATGCATCAAAGACTCAGTTCTTACACCTATCAACCCGACAGAATCTTCCACAGGAGGACCCATTATTGTTTAGTAATATCCAGCTCAATCTTGTATCACCCTTGAACATGCTTGTGGTTTCATTCTCTCGGGACTTATCTTGGAAAGATCATATTACACTGTAAAGTCTGCTTCCAAGAGATTTGGTGTGCTAAGCCGACTCCGTACCTTCTTGACTCCTGCACAGTTGTTGACTTTATACGCGGGTTTTATTCGCCCCTGTGTTGAGTACAATTCTCATGGGTGGGGAGGCTCCCCACATACAGCTATTCTCAACAGAGTGGAGTCAAAGGCTTTTCGTCTTATTAACTCTCCTCCTCTTACTGGTTCCCTTCAACTTCTGTCTCTTTGTCATACTGTTGCATCATTACGTCTTTTCTATCGCCACTTCAATGGTCACTTTTCCTCTGAACTGTCTGCTTGCATCCCTCCACCTCTATGCCAGGTGCAGCACTCATCTAGCAAGAAACTCTCATCTCTTTTCTGTCCTACTCTCTAATGCAAAATTTAACTGTTATTCCCAACCCTTCATTTTTGCAACAGGTCAGCTCTGGATCTGTCTCCCTCTGCCTGTACTTCCTACATCCAATGATCTCCAGTCTCTCAAACGCAGTGTGTCCAGGCATCTCGAAATGAATGGATCTTGAAACTGGCTCTTTTGTATATATATATATATTTTTTTTTTTCTTGGAAGAAACAGTTCGTGGGCTCTTGGCCTTTGGTTCCATCTTTCATGCAAAAAAAAATATGATCATGAGATAGAAGAAAGAATTCAGAGTGTACAGATGGAGTGTAAAGAGAATCACTGAAAAGTGGAGGAAGGGAATTATTTGGAAAAGATCAAGAATGACCGCAAAACGTGCAGGAATATAGACCATGATACTCGTGGAAAGGAAGGTAGCATCTACTATCCATTTCAGAGGCGGAGTTGTGCTGTTTATCGCAAATATCTCCTAAACGAATCGTTGGATCAGTATGGTATTTCAACACACTACTTTTGACATCCGGGCCTATTTTATGACCCTTAAACCATATTGCTATTTATGTTATTTGAGGAGTTTACTCGTGAAAAATAACAGAAAGTCGACTAGTCATGTTGACGCGTTCGAAGGAAAGTGTTGCCCCCCCAACACCTTCCCAAACTATTCCTTAACTACCCCTACTTCTCCCCCTTCTCGTCCTCGTTATCCCTCCAATTCTCCCCGAGCTCCTCGCCTCCTTCATCACTCTTGTGTCCCTCCCTCATTATCCCAGCACTGTATTATAATGTAAGAATGTTATGTAGTTGTAGACGTATTGATATGATTATTTGCAATGGATGCAAGTTGTATTTCGCGTAGAAAGTACTGTACATCAGGATGATTACGTACATGTAATAGAAGCTATGCCTATATGTTCGCAGTGCTTATGGTCAACCATTGAAATTCACGAACTACAAATTGTATCACTTGTTGCCTGAACCTTCTCGGAGAAGTTATTACTATTATTACAATACTGTGTATTCATCCAAAAATGTGAACATGGTCTAGTGTATATATTTATTGTTTTACCTGTCTCTATTTATATTATTACAAAATTATAAACTCCAATGCTCTATTGGTTGCCCAAAAACAAAACTGACTTCATATTTTTGGTAACCGTAGATACATCGGTAATGATACGGCCATAACAACGTAATTAGCCAATGATTTTATGGTCGTTTGACCCACTCTGGTTTTCATGGCCACACACAACAGTAGGTAACTGTGTTAAATAATATTACTAATGTATGATAAGTATATACATACTGTCATATTCAAATATTATGTATGCAATTTGAATGAAAAAAGAAAACGGAAGTGCAAAGATGGGAGAGGGATGGTGTGACTGGGAGTGAAGAGGGAAACGGGGAGGGGGTGAACGCGATATTGGGGGGTTGGGAAGGAATGGTCAGAGGGTTGTTCAGGGTGTTAGTGGAGGAGCTACCCCACACAGTCGCACTCGTCCGATTTTGTATAACAACTTAGATTTGATGACTGGATTAGGCTTAATATCCTTCAGTAAACTCCTAATGTAACATATGTAGCAGTATGGTTTAAGGGTCATAAATTAGGCTCGGATGTCAAAAGTACTGTGTTGAAATATCATACTGATCCAACGATTCGCTTAGGAGATATTTGCGAAAAACAGCGCAACTCCGCCTCTGAAATGGATAGTAGTACAGAATAGTACAATTCTAGATCTGAGAAAGGAATAATAGGATTTAGACTAAAACTTGTGCATGCCCATTACTAATGAAGACTTAACATCAGGACAAGGTCTAGGGTAACATGACCTTTGACAACATCTACTTACAGGTGAATAAAATCCTTTATTTGTAACATTAATGACTGGAGGGACAGAGATAATGATTCACAATGAAAGTTGATATACAGTATCTCTGTGACTACATTAATCCTATAATTCATTTTCCCTAAGACATTCGGATATTTGTTCAGCTAGATGCTCATTTGATTCACAGGTGTGACAGGTTTACTTAGTAGTTTATGGTGAACATTGAGCAGTCTGTTCTGTGCTTCCAAAGCTGAAGCAAATGTTTCTAATTGTTCACGATATGCTGACAATTCACAAGATTTTGCTAAGCCAGAAACACCACCAAGGACTTTGCCACTGAGATTAAAGAGACCTCTCATTACACATGAATGCTATCTTCCGACAGGAACGTTATGAGGTATGGGGACATTTAAACTAATGAACTGTTTCTTGGTCCAAACAAATTTCTATTGAAAAGGTTCATACAGTGGAACCCTAAAAGATCTATTTACATGTTTGTTTACCAAGGAAGTGAGTCGGGACCATACCGTGGACAGTTGACCATCAAATTTTGGAAGCTCTTGTGTGACTGTCATCAAACACTGAAGATCATAACGAACTGAGATGACGTCCCCCATTAGCATTACTTGCTGCCAGGACTTTACCAATGCCCCTGGGCAAAGGACCCCATCCCTAACCTCATCACCCAGAGATGATCTGAAAGCAGTTGGTGCCAGTAAGGCTGTCCACACACTTCACAACCTCTGTTGTACCCTACACTCCCGACATAAGGCTTGGTATACTTCACACTCAGTCTCACCGAGCACAGTGAACAGTTGGCACTAAGTTATAGTTGATAGCATTCAACAGTAGCAGCGAAGAATGTGGAGACAAGCAAAGAGGGGGAATACAACCTCGTTGGTTAGGACAACAAGATATTAAGTATCCCATTTCTCTCCCAGACTCCCTCCTGGACGACCAAAGATAACTGTTCCACACACTAAAGGTTGTATAACATAGAAATTTTTTTAATTTTAATCTTAACATTTGTATACAGATTATTTACACTACTTTACAACAAGTCAGTTACTGTTAATACGAATATGAGAGACTACTGATATACCGAGTCTCAACTCGACACAGGGGAAATCTGAACCCTTATTTACGACTTGCCAGCAACTCAATTACTTAACTTGATAATTATGTATGACATAAATTAAACTTAGTCACTTCACTAGGTAACTCATCCTTTGAGTAATTAACCCGCCCCATCCAGGAGACGTGAATTCACGTCCTCACATGATGTGCATTCATATCCCGGAGACTTAAGTTAACGCGGCAACATTGCAAGGTCCCTAATTTGCACAATTTTCAATTTTTGCAAGTGATTTTTGGCACGTATACACGGGACACCTTCCTCTACAAGATGCCAGGCAGGGACAATGCCTTACCCAGCATGACCTCCTCCCCCCCCTGCATGACCTTTTCTCAGCAATTCACCTGTTATCAGTGACCTGGCCAGTAAAGCCATGTCATGCCACGGTACGAAATTCAGGGCCAGAGTGATTCCCCAATTGATGACAATGTGGAGGACAAACATTACAGTCAGAAATGATGATCAGGTAATGTGGCAAAAAAAGGGCAGGAATGGTGATGAGTTAGTGTGTGAAACAATGCTTATAATGCCTATATTACCGTTTGAAAACCAATATACTCTCATACTACATATAAATTCGTACCAAATAAATAAATAAATACCGTTTATGAGTGGTGTGGAATAGTTATCCTCCCATAGAACTCGTTTTCTTTGCAGCCAGCCTGATAGAAACCCTGTAAGGTAAGGAGGTACTCCTACCTGGATCGAGTATTTTAAACCTCAGGTGAGCAATTTCTCTATGAATTTTCGATGTTTCTCACCAAAAGTGGATGTTTGAGCCAAAAAAAAAAAAAAAAGATCCAAAAATGTTGGGACTGGGGCGTACCACTGCCCAGAAAACGTCGGGATGGGGGGGGTTAATATTCACTAAATTTTACCGTCCTACATTAAGTTAATTATACTAATTAGTACTTCCACAACCAGGGACATATGTGTGAAAGTAAGATTGGTGGATTTTAAAGTAATGACTGCCGGTACTTTACACTGCACTAACGGCACTTATTCAACTTGCATTACACTCTCGTAAAACTGTTCTTCAAACACTTCTACTTACCAGAACCGCGATGCCCATGGTCGTGACTGTATTCCTCCCCATCTGTCCAAGCTGGACACAAGACAATTTCTGTCTGACTACCAAACTCTCTGTGACTGTGTCTCTCGTATGAGCATAATTATATACACCTTCATACGGATTACTGAGTCATCGATGCACCCCAAGACTACCTCATTTCCTAATCACTGAGACTTTACCTTGACTCACTGGCACACGACCAGTGCATTAATCTTTGCATCCTCGCAGATAACAGTTCTTTAACTCCTTAACCGTGGGGAGTCACTTTCGTGACGCTCAGGAGCAATGGATCATACCGCGGGGTGTCACTTTTGTGATTCTGTGTTATTTTGAATTCTCCCGGGCTTACAAGTGGTGGCTTGTATCATCCATAAGTACTGCCAATGTCCAACACTAGTCAGCACTCCAAATCTCATCTGTACTCCCATCCATTGTTGACAATTTAGCCATTTTTCCCCGTTCCTTACTCCCCTCCCTACCTCCCCTCCATTACCCTGTCCTCTTGCCTCTCCGGCCGAGCTGCGGTAAAGCAAATTTCCCCCAAAATTATCCACTGATTTCATCCATTGAAATAAGTCCTAAGCCCTATTCTTATACAAATAAATATGTACCAAAAAGAAATAAGGTAAGTGATAGTGCTATACACCTTGATTTGGCTAATTATCACCTGACAACACCTCACATGCACTCGTCCGCTAATTTCCCGGAAATTTCCCCTTTGAAATATGCCGTATAATCTATTCTCGTAATAAAAATATATATAAGAAAGGACGCGAGAAGCCTAAGTGACATTTACATTCACATGGAACTACCTACTTTTTACTATATTTTCGAGATTTCCTACTAATCATTTTTTAGCATGTACTGCTACTGTCCACCAATAGTCAGCACTCCTAATCTCATCTGTACTCCCATCCATTGGTGACAATTTAGCCATTTTCCCCCATTCTTGACTCCCCTCCCTACCTCCCCTCCAGTACCCTCTCACCCCTCCCTACCTCACCTCCGTTACCTTTTCCTATTGCCTGCCCTGCCGCGCTGCGCTAAAGCAAATCTCCGCCGAATTTTTCCACTGATTTCATCCATTGAAATAAGCCCTATGCCCTATACTTATACAAAATAATATATACCAAAAAGAAATAAGGTAAGTGATAGTGGTATACACCAGGTATTGGGTAATTATCACCTGACAACACCTCACATGCACTCGTTTGCTAAATTCCCACGGTAATTTCCCCTTTGAATTATGCCTTGTAATCTATTTCCGTAATAAAAATATATATATATATATATATATATATATATATATATATATATATATATATATAAGAAAGGAAGGGAGAAGCCTAAGTGACATTTACATTCACCTGGAACAACCTATTCTTTATGTATTGCCGAGATTTCCTACCAATAATTTCTTAGCATGTAAGTTAGCAGCTGTCAGCCCCATTGTTACTGTCAACCCTTGCCTTCTCAGATAAGCCACGCCGTTCAGTTCCTTGTCCTCCTCTGTGGTCAAAGCATGTCGCACTCACGCCCCACCGTTTCCGCCGCTTCTGCGCCCATTGCAAAGGGCCCCGTGACCTCTACCCCCAGAAAAACTCGTGTGGGAAGCAGGAAAGGACTAAGTGACTCTGCAGTGGAATGTGAACTAGCTGAATTATCAATGATAATGATGGATAGTGACTATGATCCATCGGGTGATTCGTGTGATGAGCCAGGTGAGGAAATCGTGCCAGAAACTCCTAGTATGAGTGCTTCAGTGTCCCAAGTTATTCCAAGCTCCAAAGGAAAGGAGCTTTTAGTGCACCAAGGAAAGGAATTTGGGAAGGGAGTGAAAAGGCGGCGGGTTAGCCATGGAACAATGGCCCCGCATTACGCAGCCCGCCGTGAGTCCCGAGGTGAATCACCTCCCTGTTCCCCAAGCCTTACTTCACTCATTTCTTCCTCTTCTTCGCTGAATTTTCTCCAGAGTCTTTGTCGTCGGAGTCGCCATCAGCATCAACAGCAGGCCGTAGAGGAAGAGGTAAATCCCTGACCTGTGAAAGTAGAGTTGCCAGTAGAGTAAGGGCTGCTAGTGGTGTACGGCAACCCAGGGTCAGTGCGAGTGACCTTGAACCAAATAAATCTGCCTCACAGTCGCCCTCCACCCTCACCCACCCAATACCACCACGACAGGGGATCCTGGATGCCTTCGCGTGGACGGAAGGGTCCGATTTTGTCCCAGAACATCTTGATTTCAACGAGAGTTCCTCAGGGATACAGCCTGCCTTCAATCTTGACGAGGATGCTGAGTGTGTTGA
>NC_136968.1:9330466-9340466 GCF_032717465.1 Coenobita brevimanus | reverse complement strand
CAGGAGGAAGACCAGCGGATCATTCAGGCAGCTGAAAATGACCCGTTTACAAATGCCAAGGCGATCAGGGAAGAGTTGTCGTTGGAAGTGTCAGCCGAAACTGTTCGTCGTTGGCTACATCAGGCAGGCATCCACCACCGAGTGCTGACCAAGAAAGAGCAACTCATCGACACACACCACGCTGCCAGGCTGGCCTTTGCTCGGCAGTTTATAGACAAGGGGATGGAGTTCTGAGAGAGGACCATCTTCACAGATGAGAAGTCTTTCTCTTCAAGCAACCACGGCAAAATACATTTATGGAGAAGGAACTCTACGAGGTAAGAGTTAGAACCTTTAAGTAACTACAATATTTAATAGAATGTTCTAATGTTAATAACAGTTCCACAGTCTACTTTATACATATTGCAACATTACTTGTTCCTATTTTTTGCCATATGTAAGCGTCTCGCAGTCACAATAGCTAGTCCGTGGAAAAAAAAAGTAATTTAACTACTCTTGTTTCGTCATGTTGCTACCTTGTTGTTCGTTGATAAGCAGGTATCTAAATTATGAAATACATTAAACTACACAACACTCAGATTACGGAACCCAGGTGTTAACCACTAATTGACACACGACTAAAATGTAGATAGTAAACCTCGCTATCAACTAATGAGCATCGGCATCCATGAACTGGCAACTGCAAAGACACAATATTGGGCAGCACACACTTGAACCAAAACTATTTGCCATACAGCATTTTAATAGGGATTTCTCTGTTGGAAGAAAATCCTATGTTTTGCAAAGCAATAATGGGTTTTCTACTGTGGTAAGAATTATATTTAGTTAATTTATTAATTTAACGCTTTTAAGTTCTCTTTGACTTGCTGCATAAGAATATTGTATGGGTCATCCTTCATAAGACTGTCAATGATTGTAGACTGTTTTACCCACAAAGTTCATTAAGCTTCGCAATTGAGTACAGATAACTCGTATAATACTAATCTACCGATATATCGTATATTTGGCATATCTTTTGTGAATTTATTGGTTAACAACCTGATATAAATTTGGATATTATCACTGGGTTGATATTGAAACTCCTAAGAATGGGAAAAAGTTATATAATCTCTGAGTATCTATTAGTTTTGGGAAAGGGGATTAATAATACCAGATGGTAAACTTTGCCCAGTTGATAAACTTCGCTAGCATTTAATTTTGGTGTTGCGTGTATCACGCAGATATGACCACAGACATATTTATGAGGAGGCACGAAGTGGAAGAGTCACGGTAAATGTGTGGGGCTACATGACTCTACATGGTCTGGGTGACATCTTCCAGATCGACGGCCGCTTCACTGCTCACAAATATGTAGATGTCTTACAAAATAGTTTCCTCCCATCCCTCAGAGAGAGGAATTTTCCTTTCCCTCCCGGCCCTCTGATTTTCGTTCACGACCGGTGTCCTGTCCACATGGCGAGAGTGGTTCAGCAATGGTTAGGCAATAACCAGAACTTACAGGTCCTGGACTAGCCTAGCAAAGGGTGTGATATGAACCCCATAGAAAATCTGTGGGGTTCTATCGTGAACACCTGGGAGCCGGAGAGGGAGAGGACTGCTACCGAATTGATGGACCATACGAAGACGCAGTGGGAATTGCTGCGAGGGGACCAAGACCTTGCCAGGAGTCTGGTAATGTCCATGCCTGATCGCTTGCCGGCGGTCATCGAGAAGGACGGAGGATGGACTCGGTTCTAGGTATAATTATTTTTAGTAAGGGCAGATTTAATCCTCTTGGTTTACGCTTGTGACTCAAAAGGTTGATGTTTAGATCTATACGTAATTGTTCCCATTCTCTCAAGATTATTGAATTTATTGGCATGGTGTGTGTAATTATTGCTAATACCTTTTTTATTGCTACCTAATGCTGAAAGTTATTTTAACTGAACACCAGGAAGCACTTAGTGTGATAAAGAACAATTATAATTACATCAGGAAATGTGCAAGTGTGATTAAGAAAATTTCTAATTACATTAGGATATGTGCAGATTGTAACTTGTTATTGTTCTTTGACAGGAAGTGACAGCAGGCACGGGTGGGTTACTTGGATATTCATCTGATACTATTATTACTATAATAATAAAAAATATTATCTACACTCTGACTATATTAATTAACACATTCGGATGCAATACAGTCACTTAGGGGCTTTAGAAATTATAATAAGTTTTTTCTGGTTATCTTGAATGAAATAGGCTACGTTACGGTATCTACTGTAGAATATCGCACTCCTGCTATCACGTGAGGGATAATGCGAGACCACTTTTATAGACTGTTAGGTAACGCTAGATAAGGAGGATATGGAGGTGTGTGCTAGTGGTGTCAGCAATTGCCACATGCAATATTAAGGTTTCTATCTATCTATCTATCTATAGCCCAACGCCCTAATCCCGCAAACGGTGGCCGCAGACAAAACGCCTCCAAGTCGCTCTGTCACCCACCATCTGACTACCCTCCCCCCAACTCAATCCCCTCATATACCCCTCAACTCCATCCCTCCACCTCATCCTCGGTCTACCTCTCCCTCTCCCTCCCTCCACCTCACCTACATACACCCTCTTAGTCAGTCTTTCATTCTCCATTCTCTTCACATGTCCAAACCACCTCAGTGTATTTCTCCTAATCTGCTCAACCACATCCACATCCACGCCACAGCGTTCCTTCACTTCTTCATTCGTCAACCTGTCCCTCCACGTCACTCCACATGCTCCTCTCAAGTAACTCATTTCCACTGCTCTCACTCTTGACTTGTTCCCCTCTTGCAAGGTCCATGCCTCGCTTCCATACGTCAGGGTAGGGATCACAATACTATCATGCAGTGACTTCTTAACTTCCATACTCACCTCCCTATTTCTCATCACTGCTTTCAGTGTACCAACAACCAATTTCATTCCCTTCTGTACCCTCTCACGCACTTCATCCCCCAAAGTTCCATCCTTACTCATCACACTACCCAAGTACTTGAATGCACTCACATTCTCCATATCCTCACCATCCAACCTCACTGCACACTCTGTGACTTCATTCCTCTCAAACACCATAACATTACTTTTGTTTACATTAACTTTCAGATTCCTCCTCCTACACACTGTCCCAAATTCATTCACCAAACCTTGCAACTCCCATTCATCTTCACTCAACAGTACTGTATCATCAGCAAACAGCAACACCGGAAGCTTCCAAATCTCACCCTCATTCATTCGAGCCACCCCCACATCCAATGCTCTACCCTGCACCTCCTTTACAACCCCATCCATGTATATATATAACAGCCATGGAGACATCACACAACCCTGTTTCAGTCCCACATTGAGATCAAAGAACTCATTCAGCTCACCAGCCACTCGCACCTTAGCCCTAGCTACTGTACTCTACACAGCACTCAACAATTTCCCCTCCACTCCATATATTCTTAATACCTTCCACATTTCTTGCCTATCTATTCTGTCATAAGCTTTCTCCAAGTCCATGAAGGCAGTATACACTTTCCTTCCCTTCTCTAGATACTTCTCCACTAAACATCTTAGAACAAATATCTGATCTACACACCCTTTTCCCTTCCTAAATCCCCCTTGTTCTTCTCCAACTAGCTCCTCTGTCATATGCCTAACCCTATCAATGAGTGTTTTACCATATATTTTACCAGTCACACTAAGTAGGCAAATACCCCTATGGTTACCACATACTTCTCTCTCTCCTTTTCCTTTGTATAAAGGAACAATTATACCTGATTTCCAGTCCTATTTAATAACAGCGTTCTGGTTCACGATTTCCAAGGAGTTATTGTGTCACTATTTCACAGGGTTTAAACCTTGACAATAAAGGTATCATAATATAAAATTTGATTACCAGGAATATTTTCGTATCTTATTAAAGCTTTCACTCAGCTGCTTCCTACGTCATCCCTCACCTCTCGTGTATAGGTATTTCCCCCACCCTCCTCAAAGCCCCCTTTCTCCCTCAAATCCCCCGTTCCTCCCTCAACCCCCCCCCCTCCGTACCACTCCCTCCCACCAGTGAATGCTTCGAGCAGAGTTCACTACTAGTACTTCCAGGTTAGTATCTCGGCCAGCGTTCACAACGCTGGGTGGACCTCGCGGGAGTGTGG
The DNA here is from genome assembly GCF_032717465.1 of Coenobita brevimanus. NCBI lineage: Eukaryota > Metazoa > Arthropoda > Malacostraca > Decapoda > Coenobitidae > Coenobita > Coenobita brevimanus. The sequence continues at coordinate 9,336,319 of NC_136968.1, read as the reverse complement.
CCAGCTGTACATGGATCGGCACAGACTGGTGCAAATGCCTGCCACAACCAAGAGGAAGGCTGCGATCCGCAGGCGCCATGAGTGTGAACATACCACCCGACGCACACCTGAGCACAATGCAACTCTTGGCAGCGCACTGAGTGTCAAGTTCTCTTCTATATTACCTGCTTCATTGATTACCACAGCCAGAAGCAGTTCTAAAAGTGCAAGTAGGAAATGAAAATAATGTGTAAATAATGTGTAAATAGCAAGTGAAAGCAATAGATGTACATATGATTGAACAGTGTAATATAGTGTTATGTTACTGCAAGTGACAGTGAATAACATAGTGTATGTAAAACAGAAGTGTAAATATTGAAAATACAATCGAAAATGTAAATAGAAATGTAAATAATTAATAATATAAGAATATGAGTACAAATACTTGAGGTTATAAGTGAAAGTGAATCCGTGGTTGTCTACTTATTTTACTGAATGAAAAATTGAATGACTACAATGACAATAAACTAATACTACTGAAAGAAACATATGGATAAAGATTGCAGATATATATAAGTGTTATATAATAATAGGAATATAAAGGGTGAGTGTTTGTTTGAATAATAAATGACAAAATACCAGCGGCGAACTAGCGCATGTGGGAAGGTCATATGAGCTCGTAATTTTCATTGTTTTCAGCGTTTTTTTTTTTTTGGAGTATGGATTCCAAACTATTTGATAATCATAGAATAATGTTTCTAGTGATAATAACTGGCTGTGGTAATCATATTACGGGTTGTCGGGAAGTGTAAAGTGGAGACTTCGTTACCCAACTTCAGAGGTCTCCACAAGTCCTACGGTACTCGACGGAGGCTCAACAAACATCCCTGGAGAAAGCTGAAGGTATGTGCCATAAGCATACATAATTTTTATATTCTAGGACTAATAACTGATTTTTGGCAAATATTTTTTGAGAGTCTGTCGGAGCTCGAATATGCTCGTGGGACACGCAAGACAGGGCAAAACAAGCCTGCGGTTAAGGGGTTAAACCAACTCCTCCAGTACATTAACCTTTGCACCCTGGCCCAGTCACATTGTACTCCGGCTACACAAGTGCTGTTTATAAACTTTATGTCCTGGGTGTTTTTTGTCCCCTACTTATCGATCCCTCTTCTCCCACCATTCCCTCATTCACTTCACCTATTCCAGTATTTCATCTTCTTCCTCTGGATTCCTCTCCAACCCTCACTGTGTTCTAGCTCATTCTGTCTGGTCCCATGCCTGTTGTGCATGTGCCATGATCTCAGAGTGATGCTTAAGTTGTATTGTTTTATACGCTGCTTATGACGTTGCCGGTCCATGGTCCTATCGCCCCCTGCTCCACTTCCATATCCTTCTTCCATCTTCTTCCTCTCCTCTGCTGCCACTCGGCTCTAGCCTCGGTCTTAAGGGGTCACATGGATTGGAGGTGGAGATGACAACAGAAGCAGCGGTATTGAGGTCAGCGGCAAGTACTTACCTGTTGCAGAGCCAACATTCCTCTCCCCTTGTTCTCACCATATGCCCCACAGGGGCAGCAGGGAAGTTCCTGAGGTAAGCATCCCAGGGTGGCGAGAATGAAAGGAGGGTGATCCTGGATTGGGAAGGCTGAAATGACGGTCCAATGCGGCAGCAGCAGCAGCGTCTGTTAATCTAACACTTACAACCTAGATAGGAAGTGAGAAACAACAATAACACCTGACAGAGCATAAACATAAACTGTTAAGGTACATCCACACCAAGGTTACGTAACCTATGTAACACTAACCTGTTACAGTAACAAGGTTACGCGAAGCTACTGCACGTTCCAGAACACTGTCAGGAACATTATCGCACACCCAATGGTAACTGTGGCCTGGTTACAGAACTCCATAAATGTTCCGGAACTGTTTCGAAACATACCATAACATGTTACTGTAACTTTGTTCCATAACACGAAGTTATGGAATATTTGGCAGTGTGGACATACCCTTAGAGTGACTGGCTGGGTTGGTTTGGGGGCTCGAGGAGAAGGAGTTTAGATTGGAAATGTAGTAACTCAGCTAAATACAGGGATGTGAAGGAGTTATTTTGGAGAAAAATCTCGAGAATTGCTCGTATTGCATCTAGGCCAACACAAAAGAATGACATTGAAACGTAACGTGTGGGGGAGTAAAGACAACTTACTGTCCTTGGTGAGGATGGCATAAGCTGGAAGTGTGAGTGTTTCATTGTGAGTACTGCAACTGCCACCCAGGACCAAATGTCCTATACTCTGAACAGTTTGAATTTTCTTAGCAATATCATTAACAGCACAATTAAGAGTAAACTGCATAGGCATATTAGCAGAAAAACGCCATTTAGCACTATCCCTAACAAAGACAGGAACAATGTTTTTTATGATTTTTTTCCTGCAGAGTTGAGGCACAAAGTCTGTTGAGAAACGTAGCACTCTCACACGTGCAAGTGCTTGATCTCAACATTAGTCTCTGGATCCCGTACACCAGCAACTGCTGATGAGTGTGGTACTGACTGAAATCGTCCATGAGCATATAATGTAAACGATTTTCACTCAGCACAATGAGTTTGGCAGAGGGGACAGTTTGTACAAAAACATCTGTGTCAGGGACTTAATAAGGCTACAAAGTAATTCGGAAGACATGAAGTGTCTACCGGGTCACCCTGAACCGGAATTAGTAAGTAGAAGCATACTGAACACGGAGTCTAACGTGGCATTACCCTTATGAGATCTCTGTACAAAGCACTGTATTCAGAACGAGCAGAGAAAAGCAGTCCTGGTCTCGTTAAAGATATATCATTTAAAAGCTCGAGCAACAACGTATTTGGCATGATGTCCGCACTCAGGCGAGCTTACACCATGCTCAGAAGATCTCATTTAATCCTCACTTGATCGGCAGTGATATCAGACAAATCTAACTGAAGATTAAGACCTTCACCTTCTATGTCACGAGTCGGCTCGTGACATCAACTTTAGTGGGAAACCGCGAACTCTAATGGAATCCCAGTGTTTATCATTCAGTTTAACCGCTGCGTATTTACCCGGTCGGGAGTGTTTTCAGAACAATTTTTCACTGTCATAAATGATCGTCTTTGTGCGAGACATTACCACTTCTGCTTAGCGATTTATTATGGGCGTGTTTCGCTCATTCTAGCCATTAGTAATGCGGTTGGACGCTCGCCTCTTTCCCACGATTTAAAGTCAGTCAAGGTTTGAGCGCCACGAAAGCAGGTTGGGCCAAGAGTGTAGCAGTGCCACCGTTCTCCAGTTCCTGAATTTCCACCTACAGTAGTGTCATTGGTGAGAGATTTAGTGAGTGCAGTGTCTATCCAGTAACGACACCCAGTCATCTGCTTAGTCCACTCTTTGACCAGTATTTCTTTTCGTTTTTTCCTAGGTTTAAGAGTTAGCTTTTGAGTAAGTGAGTGAGTGTGATCTCCTTACTTTGAATTCATTTTGAAATGTAACGTAAATTTATGTCTTTGTAATCAATAAATTTAACAGTTCTTTTTCTCGAGCTTAATGTACTGTAAACTCATGTTTTATTTTCCATACTAAGCTTATTCTAGTTGCAGCTCCTAGCTTACATAAACACTTTGCTATTCATAACTGGTATTTAGGCCAGTCTTTTTGTATTAAGCTTAAAATCCGTTGTATCATCTAGAAGTTAATGCACTAGCAAGAATCTGTTATCATTAATAGCATCAGTTATTGATTGTCAGGGGTGAAGTCACCTTCTCCAGAGGCTAACAGTACTAACAAACAGCAATTGTGAGGAATTAGTCTCTCCTGCGTACTGTTGAGAAAGTTTGTAAATTCTCGTCCTGAGAGAATCGGCAAAGCAAGCCAGCATAAAGTAATCATTGCTTGATTTTTAGCAAGACAATTCATTGTCCTGCTATCAGTATTATGAATATTATCCTTTGATATTGGAATCTCTTTAAAAACCCCGTGACAATTGGCGACCTCGCCAGGATATTAACTCCTAGCTCTAAAGCTATACATGAGATAATACTCACTCGTTCATACTTAGGTATTTATCATTAAAGTCTATAGGCACTACCTTTCTAGTGATTATTGATTCATTTTCATTAATTTAATAAATAGTTTTCACAGTCAGTTGTTTGTTTAATTTTTTTTTACCAGTTTAATTAGATAAAACTGGTCACCACTTAACCTGTGCCTATATTCTTTATTCTCAATTACTGGCATCTTTTTCTGAAGAAAATTGCAGTCAGTACTGAATCGCTAGTTTATTAGATTGAGTTAGCATCATGTCCACCAGCGTCTATGTACAGGAAGCCAAAGATATGGGTCTTAAGGACCCAACTGAAATTAAGGACTTTGTCCTCTCTCGGTTTAATTACGAACAGCAACGCGAGAATAATGCTTGTGAGGAGCGTCGAATTCAGCGTGAAGAACGTGAAAGTGAACGTGAACACGAGCGACAACAACGCGAACTCGAGTTAGAACAAGAGCGACATCAACGCGAATACGAGCAAAAACAACGCGAACTTCGAAAGTTAGAACAAGAGCGACAACAACGTCAACACGAGTTAGAACAACGCGAGAGAGAACGTCAACACGAGTTAGAACAACGTGAGAGCGAACGTGAATACGAGCGTGAACAACAAGAACATGAACGTGCCGAGCGAGAAGCACACAAAAAACACAAATTTGAAATGTTGAAGCTCAAGCGAGATTCCTTGGCTTCAGACACATCTGTTGCAGCTGGCCCAAACTCCATGAGCGTTCTCCCTGCACATATTATGGCGACCCCACACATCAAGCTTCCCCCATACAAAGATGGCGAGCGAATCGAGCCATAGTAGCTCGTTTTGAAGACATGGCTCAACTTTACCAGCTGGATGATGCAGCTAAGCGGCTTCAGTTTCTTAGCCTGTTTGAGGGCCCTGCCCTCGATATTCTCCACAGAATTCGTGGAGACAATCTCACGTATGAGATGATGAAGGCCGCACTCGTCAAAGCGTACGGTCTCACAGTTGACGACGCCAAGAGTCAGTTCATGAGGGCGCACGTAAAGGATAAAGAGACTGCTGTTCAGCTCAAGGTTTGAGCGCCACGAAAGCAGGTTGGGCCAAGAGTGTAGCAGTGCCACCGTTCTCCAGTTCCTGAATTTCCACCTACAGTAGTGTCATTGGTGAGAGATTTAGTGAGTGCAGTGTCTATCCAGTAACGACACCCAGTCATCTGCTTAGTCCACTCTTTGACCAGTATTTCTTTTCGTTTTTTCCTAGGTTTAAGAGTTAGCTTTTGAGTGAGTGAGTGAGTGTGATCTCCTTACTTTGAATTCATTTTGAAATGTAACGTAAATTTATGCCTTTGTAATCAATAAATTTAACAGTTCTTTTTCTCGAGCTTAATGTACTGTAAACTCATGTTTTATTTTCCATACTAAGCTTATTCTAGTTGCAGCTCCTAGCTTACATAAACACTTTGCTATTCATAACTGGTATTTAGGCCAGTCTTTTTGTATTAAGCTTAAAATCCGTTGTATCATCTAGAAGTTAATGCACTAGCAAGAATCTGTTATCATTAATAGCATCAGTTATTGATTGTCAGGGGTGAAGTCACCTTCTCCAGAGGCTAACAGTACTAACAAACAGCAATTGTGAGGAATTAGTCTCTCCTGCGTACTGTTGAGAAAGTTTGTAAATTCTCGTCCTGAGAGAATCGGCAAAGCAAGCCAGCATAAAGTAATCATTGCTTGATTTTTAGCAAGACAATTCATTGTCCTGCTATCAGTATTATGAATATTATCCTTTGATATTGGAATCTCTTTAAAAACCCGGTGACAATTGGCGACCTCGCCAGGA